>NC_085023.1:13032868-13142758 GCF_963692335.1 Osmerus eperlanus
CCACTGCCCTTCATTCAGATGGTGCACTACATCTCCACCACCTCCCTCTGGTGAGCAACACACACACACACACACACTTCAACTGGACCAACTGGATCTTAGCGGGGGGGCGGGGAGGGAGGACCTAAAACCACATGGGTTCAGACCGGTTGTACTGGTTTGGACCAGTCTGAGGTGTGTGAGTCAACGTCATGTTTTATGTGTCATGTACTCTGGTGAAGACCTGCTTCGCGTTAGACGGGCTGCGTGTCACAATAACCGCCCTCAAACGTAGCAGAATGTCTCAAGGGGGATTTCAAATCCCCCTTTCGGTGGGCCGGGTCAACCGACCCGTACCCCCCCTTCCCCCCCCACCCACCCAACACCAGCGTCGCCGTAGAGGATGAAAGGCCTCTCTCGTCTTCCGTAGCCTCCTGAGCGACGAAACAAGTGCCCCACCTCCTTCGTGTGAATGACACCCTTTTACAAGCAGCCAATCCTCTTCGGAGGCAGGCCGTGCCAGCAGGTTAAATAGCAGGTCGCCTCCAAACAGCCCAACTGCTCTTTCCATCAGTGTTTATGAGCAGCGCACCTCTTAAGTGACTCACCGAGGAGGAGGAGGAGGAGGAGGAGGAGGAGGAGAATCTCTCTCGTCTCCAGACTAGAAGGGCCTGTAGCAATCTGTGTTTTAGTCTCCCCCACTCCCACCATCTCAGTTTGACTGCTTCCACCCCCCCCCCCCCCACCCCACCCCCCTCCCCCGAGTGTCCTACTCCAGCGAACAATCCGCTGCTTGCGATGAGATGTCTGGACATTAATTATCCATGGCTTGAGTCCGGCGTTGGTGTACGAGGCTTCGGGGCCTGATGCTAGCGCGCGGTCCAGGGGGACGTCCAGAACGCACACGACACACGCTCGGCTGGTCTCCGCGGTCCCCCGGCTGGTCCGGGTCGTCAGACTGACTGCAGCCGAGAGCAATGAGAATCGTTAGGCCCAGCCACATCCACTCCCTATCGTAGACGACACACACACGCGTGCGGCGCACACACAAGCAATACAACCCGTGAGGTGACAACAGTTTACCAATAACAAGCACCGTTCCCCAGAGACCTTCTCACCTTCTTCCGTACACCCCCCCCCCCCAGTGCACCAGTAGATCCAGAACTCACCCTGCGGTGTCTTTGAGGTGTGCTCCTGCATGGTAGTAGTGAGCTCCCCTGAGCCCCTCGCTGCAGGAACGCACCTTGGAGTCACCTTGGAGACGGCGCTGCAGGCTAGCAGCCCCTGAGCGGGGCTCCCTGCTCGCCCTCACGTCAGCACCCGGGGCCCTAGGGGGGGCGGAGACGGAGCGGGTCGGCACTCTCTGCACCAATAACATAGGCTTAGTCATTCCGACCATCCTGCACACTCCGAATAGGGGGATTCAGAGAGACTTGTACTAACCTTCCGACCGCTGCATTAGAAGCGCTATTTCTCGGCAACCTGGGATGAAGTGTGGTTTCGTGCCTGTAATGTTTGCAAGAGAACTATGTGGACTGAGAACTGTGTGTGTGTGTGTGTGCTGTACAGTAACCAGGCAGTGAAGATGCTGGAGTGTAGAGAGAAGCCCACCCCAGACATGTTTGGAGAGCTTCTCCGCAACGCCAGCACCATGGGAGACCTGAGGAACTGTCCTGTGAGTCATCCAGACACACCAACACACACTACACTGCACGACTCCCACACTAGACTACACTGTAACACACTTTCACCTCCAGAATGTGTACTGGACTACAAGGTAACACACACACGCACGACATCTCACAAGTTTTATTGAAGAAAGATGTACTGGTTGTACTCTATGTACGTTGTCTGGAATCCAGATGGCAGACAGTCGATATTTGGAGGTCAGCCGGTCTCGGTCTGACCCTGAGGAGAGATGAAGAATCTGTGGGCACAAGTCCACGGCCCTCAGGGTGGTTCAACCGGAGAGGGGATCAAAGTCTTAAGTCTGCAAATGGAAAACATTACGCCGCTCAGACAGGGGCTTGTTGTTCAAAACCCTCCCAAGCCTCATGTTATCAAAGTCTGATACCTTTTGAAATAATTACAACATTCCCCTTTTTAGTCTTGTAAAATTCCATGTTTTGATTTCAGTTTTTGAGAAGCATCTTTGTTTTTCCAGTGTGGGCTGGCTTCTTGGCCCTTCTCTTCTCTCTCTGTGTGTGTGTGTGTGTTCGTCCGTGCGTGTGTGTTCGCGTCTGCCTGTGTGCGAAGCGCTCTGTGAAAACATCTCCCCTAACTCCCCAGTGCTGTGAGAAGTCTCCTCTGTTTATGGCGAATTTGGCGCGAGGACAATCGCTGCCCTTCGGGGGGCCCATAGCGTCCTCTGCTTTCAGACCCTCCACTTCTGGGAAGCAGACAAAGGAGGGGGGGGGCTCCAACGAGGTCAAGATGGCAGGTGCATATGGTGGCATGGGCCCCCCTCTTCACTTCCCACCCTGGGCCAACAGTTTCCCATCTCTCACGCACGCACGCACACACTCGCACACAGTCATTGTTTTGGCTGTCCTGGAATCAACCCCAATACTAGCGAGAGATAAAACCGGAAAGTGTGCCTTCAGCCTCGAACTAGATTGCGGATGAACGATGAGCCATGGTAACCTTAGCTACTATGACTGCTACTATTTGAGTTTAAGGGAGTTTTTCCCCCCGATTTGATTTATTGCACTCTTATTTTCGCTCGCTCCCTCTTTCTCTACCCTCCATTGTTTCCCACTCCCTGTTTCCTTTCCTCATCCTACTGTCTCGCTTCCCTCTTTCTTTGAACTCGTCCGTCTTTGCCTCTCCGTACTCTCATTTCCTGCCCCCCACCCACCTCCCTCTGTTTTGCTCCTCCTCCCCTCTCTCATTTCTCCATCTCGCTCTCCCTCTCTCTCCCTGTATAGAGTAACTGTGGTGAGAAGTTGCGTATCCGTCGAGTGTTGATGAACTCTCCCGAGATCATCACCATCGGCCTGGTGTGGGACTCGGACCACTCGGACCTGGCGGAGGACGTCATCCACAGCCTGGGGACCTGCCTGCGCCTGGGGGATGTAAGGACGCCCCTCGCACACGCACACACACGATCCGAGGCACCTCGTTACATGGTTTCGTGTTTTTATAGAAACACTTTGTACCCCCAGGGGCAGAAGTGGATGAGTGGTCCCCTGAGGGCAGCTCACAACCACTGTCTTCTCTCTCTCTCTCTCTCTCTCTCTCTCTCTCTCTCTCTCTCTCTCTCTCTCTCTCTCTCTCTCTCTCTCTCTCTCTCTCTCTCTCCACTCTCCTTCTCTATCTCTCTCCTCTCTTCTTCCTCTCCCACTCTCCTTTTCTCTCTCTCTCTATTCTTCCTCTCTCTTCCACTCTCCTTTTCTGTCTCTCTCTCTCTCTCTCTCTTCTTCCTTGCTCTTCCACTCTCTTTTTCTGTGTCTCTCTCTCTCTGTCTCTCTCTCTGTCTCTGACTATCCCTCCATTATTCTTTTTCCATCCCTTTCATTTTCTATTGTCCTGTATGTACAGGCAGTAAAAGGGAATGACTATTTCAAAGCTCCTAAGCATTCATGAAAAGGGGGCTGTTTGGGTTCCAATCGTTGGAGAGTAGTTGAGAAGTAATGCTAGATAACCGTAGCTTGCACTACATGGCCAAAGAATGAGGGTTGTTCACTTCAATGCCCCGGTCAGCCGATCCTGGCAATGCCATCACAGACACGCACCCCCACTGTTCATGGGGAGCCAACTCTTGGATACATCGTCGGACACTTGTTGTCTCTCGTGCCCGTACGTGAGAAACACACACACTCACACACACTCACTCACACTCACTCCCTAACACTCACTCACCTTGCCTCCCTCTCTCTCTCTCTCCCGTCCCCAGCTCTTCTACAGGGTGACCGATGACAAGGCCAAGCAGGCAGAGCTCTACCTAGTGGGCATGGTGTGCTACTACGGCAAGCACTACTCCACCTTCTTCTTCCAGACCAAGATCCGCAAGTGGATGTACTTCGACGACGCGCACGTTAAAGAGGTGAGACGCACACCGGGACTGCTTCCTCCCCCCCCCCCCTCCCCCCCGCCCTGTCAATCACTAGAGGGTTAGAACAACATCCAATCTGGGTAGGTTCAGAAGATGTTTTCTGTGTCAGGCAGCTCCGGGGCAACGCCAGGTGTGTGTGTGTGTGTGTGTGTGATTGTGGTTTTCTCTTCCTCTTCTTCACACTTACGGTTGTTGCTTGTATGAAATATACATCAGCTTGTCAGGCAAGTCACCAGGGCAATGTGACTGGGATTTAAAACATGCATACAATGGTTTTTGAAATGCACTCTGAAGTGGTTTCCTTCATAGTTCTCCCTCTCCCACTTAGCCCCTCTCTCTTTCTCTCTCTTTCTCTGTGTCTACTGAGATACGCAGGCTCAATCTTTAATCAGGGAAATTCCGGATGTTTCTTAATTTATTTTGTTTGGAGGCCCTGAGGCTGTCCTCAGGCCCCCAGCACCATTAGTTTACATTATTCACCATAGCTTGTTGACTCACTCCCCGGGCCAGGGTTGTTAGTCAGTCTCCATCTTTAGTGTGAGCCAAACGGCCGCGGTTGGCGTGGTGACGGCACAGGGAGCCGCAGGCATCAGAGGATACAGCAACGACCAGGCGCTGTCACAGCCTCTCAGTACTCCAGGTTTTCCTGTGATGTCACCATCCCGGAAGGTGGACTTTAGCACGGTGTGAGGGCGATGGGGTCATCGGGGTGAGCTCCGATAGACTCATGCTGTTGTGCCAGGTCGGGTTTGGCTTTTTACCCTTGTGGGCCCGCTGAGGCATTGTGTGTCTGTGTGTGTGTGTGTGTGTGTGCCCACACGTCTGTGTATATTATTTGCTCTGCTGTGGTGGAAAGACCTGTGGGAGGGCGGGGGAGGAAATGACATCATTGTGTGTGGGCACTGGCCTCACCCGTCGGTCTGGCTCTCTCCCTTTGTTCTCCCTTTTCCATCTCTAGCCTCTCGTGAACCTCTCCTCTCCCCATCTCACCTCTTTTTACTTTTATTGTTGTTAGACTTCTCTTCCCATGACCCCCCCACACACCCACCCAGTACCCCACCCTACCCTATTCCCCTGAATAGCCTCATAATGGCCGCATGTTTTTGCTGGACACTGACTCCTGGACAGTTGCAAACAAAGCAGCTTTTTTCCTCTCTCTCCCCCCCCCCCCCCCCCCCCCGCCTGCTCTCACCCTGTCACCCCTGTCTAAGCCCACACGTGGACCACTCAGGGTTTGGACAAAAAGTATCCCGAAAACAAGGATATCCCTCCATTGTTTATCTGGCCAGCTGGACACAGTCAGGGTGGGGCCAACACACACACACACAGAGCCCACACAGATCATCCACCAGCTCTGTTCACGCTGCAGACCAACACACACATTCGCAATCTCTCTCTCACACACACACGCGCTCGCACACATCCAAGCACACCGCCACACACATTCTCACACACACAGTTGATACGATAGGGCCATCGGGACGTCCTGTAGCAGATTCCGGTGGAGGGCGAAACTGCTGGAAAACCAGGTCGGGGTAAGACCGTGTGGGAACATGGAACAAAGGCTCGCCTTAGAAGAACTACTTAGCTATCTGTCTTCGTTTGTTGTCTACTTAGCTCTTCAGAGACATTCCTCGCTCTCATTTAACTTGAACTGACGGTAATGTATTCCCGATCTTGACTAACTCAAATGTTTTGTTCCATTAAGGTTTTCTCTTTCTTTTTTTCTTTTTCTTTTTTTCCGTCTTTTTTTGGTCTTTTTTTGAAACACGATGCAATCTGATTCCTCGTGTTGTTTAAAAGCGTCGGTGACAGTGCCTCTGTGACGGCTGGTTTCCATAGCAGTTTCCCTGCGTGTCCACAGATCGGCCCTAAGTGGAAGGACGTGGTGTCGCGCTGCATCAAGGGCCACTACCAGCCCCTGCTGCTACTCTACGCTGACCCCCGAGGGACACCCGTGGCAGTGCAGGACCTGCCCTCCCGCCTCGAACTGCACAACTTCAACAAGTCCTACTACGACAGCGAGGACTCCGGTATGACACACACACACACACAGGCAAACCGGGGCCTCACATACAAACCTTGAAAAAAAGATTTTTCGGACCAATTCTTCATGGTTTTTGGCCCTGCCTTGTCTCATGACTGCGTGATTGGTGTCGTCCCGGCCAGGCCGCGAGCCGTCCATCTCCAGCGACACGCGGACCGACTCGTCCACCGACAGCTGCTCCTACAGGCACTCTCACTCCCACCATGAGTCCATGGCCAGCCACTTCTCCTCCGACTCCCAGGGCACGGTCATTTGCAACGCCGACCACGATGGCGCCTCCCAAAGCAGCCTGGAGACCACAGGTACAGGGAGGAAGGCACACTGACACACACACACACACACACACACATGCACACAAACCCATACACAGACACTTACTTACACACAAACATAAATACACACATACACAGGTCCATACACACGCAGAGAAAAACGCATGCAGACGTTACCTCACACGATTAAACATGTAATGCTCAAACTCGTTACAAACACGTCATCGCTCGCGTCCATACGCGCTCCCGAAGGACCGATTTAGTTCATGTGCTTTCACGTCAACACACACACACACACACACAAACACATTCACATGGGATTAAAAGGCTGTCATTCGAATGCAAACATTCACACTTAACACTTAACTGCTCGGTATCCACATAGGATTAGGCTCCACCCGGTCATGTTTGTCATGGAATATGCCATCTTGTCTTGCATGTTGTGACCATGTGGAGCGGTCAGTGATCATGTCCCCCCCCCCATGCTTCTCACCGCTAAGGCCAAGTGACGGACAGTGAGCCAGTGCAGCGCCACTCTCTGAGGAAGAGCGGGCCAGGGGACAGGAAGAGCGGGCCAGGGGACAGGAAGGGCGGGGCCGGGGACAGGAGGCGGAGCTCTAGCCGCCCGAGGCGCTCTGAGGAGAAGAGCCGCGCCTCCCGGGGCGACGAGGCCTCGTCAGCAGGTTACCACAGCGAGGGTACGCTCACACGGGCTCGACCAATCACAACGGCGGTACCGATGGGGGGAGGGGCGGGGGGGGGGGGGGGTCTCGGCACCAATCGCAAGCGTGACTTCTGTGTGAATCCAGCGTTGTGAAGGCTGTATCCTCTAGTTGCCATAGCAGTGCAAGGTACTTTTTATAGTTATAAGTATAGCTTAATGCCACAAGTATGTGTGTGTGTGGGTGAGGGGGCTAGTGACATTTTGTGACAAGGACGTGATGACGCGTATTTCTTCTCATGTTTATCTGGGTCTAGTATGAGAACAGCCAGGCTTTGACGTCGCACATCCATCCTCCTGGGTTTAACCCCGCCTCTCTCATTAAGCTGCATCGTCACCCTCCTAACGCCTTTATCTCCCCCCGCCCCCTCTCCCCACCTCCTGCGTCCGCCTCTCACTCCTCTCCCCTCTCGCTTCCAGGCGAGACTCTGAAGGAGCAGCAGGCTCCGCGCGCCCTCCCCAAAGCCTCCTCCAGCCGCCTCCGGGACCTGAGGGAGACCATGAGCAACATCATCCACAGCCGGCCCCTCTCCTCCTCCTCCGGCTCGGGCTCCACCCACCCTCCCCAGGCGGGGGGGCCCGCCGCCGCCTCCGCCGCCCACCCAGGCGCCTCCTCGGCCGCCGCCGAGACCCACGACTGGGAGGCGGAGAGCACCAGCAGCGAGTCCAAGTCCAGCTCGTCCGGGGGCCGCTACCGGCCGGCCTGGAGGCCCCGGAGGGAGGCCCTCAACATCGACAGCATCTTCACCCGCGAGAGGCGCCGGCAGGTGGGCTACAGCCCGCTGGGGGCCTCCCTCCCCGAGGACTGCGGGGCCCCCGCCGAGGGCCCCACGGGGTCGGCAACGGGCCTGGAGAAGAAGGCCCCGCTGATCAGCATGGCGTCGTCCTGGACCCTGCCCGCCCCCCGGGGCCGGGGCCGGGGGGGAGGCGGGGAGCAGCAGCCCCCCAGGCTGATCCAGAGGATGGAGAGCGGCTATGAGAGCAGCGAGAGGAACAGCAACAGTCCCGTCAGTCTGGACATGCCGCTGGGAGAGGGCTCCAACGCCAGCGCGCAGCACAGGTGATCACACACACACACATTGTGTGTATGTTTCTGTCCATTTACACAGACGTTTGTACACGTACGACAGTAAGTAGGGACACCAGGGTTGCGTGCCCCTCACATGACACCCCCCCCTTCCCTCCCTCGTGTCCTGGTCCAGGGACCCTGGGATGAAGAAGCCGTCCGGTTCGGGGCCGTCATGGCGGACGGTGCCCAAGTCCAAAAGCAGCTCTGCTCTTCTCCAGGACGTCAAGGCCTCCCGCAGGGGCAACAGCCACACAAGCTTAGGTAGGTCGGACTGTTGATGCGTGTGTGTGTGTGTGTGTGTGCGTGTAGCATAGTGTCTACCACAATGTGTGCGGCCTGAATCCTTTGATTTATTCCTATCCCGTTAGGGGATCCTCCCATTGTCAAAGTCATGTTTGAATAGTGTTTGAATGCGAGTGGGTGGTGTGTGTGTGTGTGTGTATCTGTGTGTACTCATTCCCCATATGACAGTCTGTCAGTGTATGTGCATAACGCAGTTACACCAAGGGCTTTGAGGTTTGAGCAGTTTGCTTATGTTAATCCCCCCCCCCCCCCCCCCCCCATCTGGGGACCGCGGCTGTATGATGAAACCCACCCGTCAAACCTCATCACCACCACGCTCCGCTCCCGAGAGACATCAAACAGTAAATGGACCCTTATGTCGACATTTACCGTGTTGCTCTCTCTCCGTGTGTGTGTGTGTTGCAGCGGGTGAGGGCCGCAGCGAGCTGGACGAGCTGCAGGAGGAGGTGGCCCGCAGGGCGCGGGAGCAGGAGGTCCAGAGGAAGAAGGAGAAGGAGAAGGAGGCGGCCATGGGCTTCAACCCCAGACCCAGCAAGTTCATGGACCTGGACGAGCTGCAGAGCCAGGGTAAGACCCAGGCCTCGTCCCCTGCCCCAGGCGTCGTCCCCTGCCCCCAGACCTCATCCCCTGCCGCCCCGACCTCATCCCCTGCCCCGGGCCTCACCCTCTATCCCAGGCCTCTGGCAGTTTGAAGCGGTCCACAGATCCCATGTAGAGCTCCCAGTAGTTACAAAGCCCCAACACGAAGCTAATACGTCTACCATCACTAGCATGTAACCTACCCCCACCCTTCACCCTTAACTTACCAAGGCCCACCAAGCCCAGGGGGCTCGTAGCATACCAACCCAGAACAGTCCGGTACAATCTACCAGGGAGATGTACCATACAGTAGGGAGTGTGCGTGTGGGAAGCAGGCCGGCCCCAGGTCCGGGGGGTGGGGTCACCCGGGTGTTGAGGCTGCAGCTGTTCCGCAGCGCCCCGCGTGGGCCCTCCTAATGGGGCCCCCCGCCGCAGCCACCCCTGAAAGGAGCATTGTCCCCCCGCACACAATAGGAAGCTTCCTCATTCACTGGCTCCACACAGGCCGCCGGACAGAGCGGGCCAGCGAAAAAGAGAGGGGGGGGGGTGGCTGGTCACAGCATCAGTTCATGAGAGGATGGGATAAAGAGCGAGTGTGTGTGTGTGTGTGCGTGCGCGCGTGTGTGTGTGTGTGGGGGGGGGGGGGGTGTTTATACAGTAGCCCCCGTACAGGGTGTGTGTTGTAGCAGTAGCCGGTTGCTCGCTTCGCAGTAGCCTGCGAAGCGAGCCATTAGTCTCGGAGAGGGCTCGGTGAAAATGACATGATGATCTGTAAATGCCACTGGTTTCCGGGAGCTCCTGTGGCGCATTTCAAACAGCTTTGCTTTGCGTGTCTGCGCGCGCGTGTGCATCTGTGCTCATGCTTCATGCCTGCGTGTGTGTGCGTGCGTGTGTGTGGCGTAGGCAAAGGGGACAGCTTGGAGCGGTGTGTGTCGGACGCCGAGCTGCTGCTCGACCAGTCGGTGCGCCTGGAGCAGGCGGGAGAGGTGGCCGCAGCGCTCTCTGTGGTGAACGAGGCCGTGTGTAAGTAGCCCAACCCCCTCCCCCCCCCCTCAACCTGCCCCCACCCCCCCTCGACTCCACCACCACTCTGCCTGCCTGCCGCCAGCACACGCACGCACACACGCGTTGCTAGCGCTCAGCGTCACCCTTGTGTGTCTGTGGATGTGGCGTGTTAGTCCTGCCGTTCCACACACGACGTACGCATGCCAGACAGGCGAGGTGGTGCGTGTGGCCTTCTTCAAACCCCTGACCAGGTCGACACTGACGTCAGGGTGTACTTCCGTTACAACCCCCCCACTGTTCTGGGTCCGACTACCATTTGTATTTATTTTGGGGGTAAACGGAAACCGTGGTAACCGCAAACACAACCTACAGGAGTTACCGGGGGACACAGATTACAGAGAGTCTGTAAACATTAACTCGGACTGTTCCGTCCTGTGCACACCCACCTGTCTCTGACGCTGGCACCAGGCCTGGGGTGTTTACCCCGTCACCATGGTTACCGGGCCACCAGGGCAGAGTGGGAGTGGTCAGGGAGGACACTATACAACAGGAGCTTGGAAGACTCTCCGAAGACCTTATTTATGACTGTGTGGGCTCTGTTATGTCAACATGGCCAAGTGTGTCTCAGTGGTGTGTGTGTGTGTAGGTGTCCTTGTTTTTTTAATCTTTATTAGACTGTGTTGATATGACCTTCACGGTTTAATTGTTTGTCAAAGGCGTCTTCCAGTCTGAATGTGAGTCGTGTTCTGACACCCCAGAGTTTTTCTTGGAGGAATGCTCACACACACCATCTCTTTCTCTCTTACACACACACACACACACACTAACACAGTGTTTCCCTTGTCAGGCACCCCAGTAAACCCTGTCTCACAAACCCGCGTCCTTGATCCTGCCTTTTAAGATCTACAGCTAGTCAAATTGAACATGACAAATAACATCGGAACTTTTGAAAGATTCAGCTTGCGCTTCACGCCCAGAATTGGACTCAAACAGCACATCAGAAAATGTATTGAGAATATCTGAGACATAAATTGCACCAAGGCAAGAGCTCAGCTTTAGAACTTTTATTTGAGTTTGTTTGGCTTGACATAATCCATTTTAATGAATTAATTTAATATTTTAACTCTATGATTTACCATTTTGCTAAAACGAAATATATTGTCACTGTGGATCTTAATTTGTCTAAGGCCTGTGTTCATCTCTGTGTAACACATACACACACACACACACACACACAACCTCCATGATACTTACCCAGTGTTGGCTTGTTTGTACCCCTCCCTCTCCCCCTCACCACTGTCCATCACTCCAACAGTCTAATCTATGATTTACATTTTGAGCAAAGTGTGTTTTTATCGCATGCCTCCCCCATAACTCAGCTCTTTATTTTATGCATTTTCTTTTCCTTTGTTTTCTCTTATCTGCTCTGCCCCCCTCCCCTCCTTTCTTTTTTTGGGGCTTTTCTTTCTCCCCCCCCCCCCCCCCCCCCCTTTCCTTAAATTTCTTTGTGCGACTGTAGCTAAACTCAGGCTTCCCATGCATGAGGGCGATGGGGCTAACACTCATAGCAGGACCGTGGCTGAGGCCCGCCTGCACAAGTGCATGAGGAGAGCCCGGGGCCTGCAGCAGCGCATGCAGCAGGAGAGCGCAGCGCCGCAGCCGGACCGCAGAGCTGCGGCCGCGTGGCGCGCAGAGGAGGAGCAGGAGCCGCCCTGCTGCCCCCCCTGTCCCCAGGGAGCACCCAGGTATACCACCTCCCCCCTCCCCTCTCTCTCCCTGCTGCCCCCCCCAGGGCCCCCGGGGGCCTGGATGAGAGCCTCTTCCATGGACACTCCCCCCCCCCCCCCCTGCTCACTTATGGAGCTCCACTCCACGTTCAGTCGAATCCCCGCAGAGCGCGTTGAGCCCACGCTGTACGGCTCGTCCGAAAAATACCAGGATATGGATGAGGTCCTCTTCACGCTTAGGGCCCAGACGTTCGGCTTCACCTGCTTTTCGGGGCGTGCGAGAGCGCCTCTCCTGTTTAAGCGTTAACAGGAACTGTGCTTCGTGGTCCGAGGTGCTGTCAGGGAGCCCCACAGCTTAGTGGTTGCTGCTGCGTAGACCAGAATAGCCCAAGTTGGTTTTCGCCGTGAGCTCTCTTTGGGGGGGGGGAGTGACACCCATCTCTTTCAGAGGACTGCTGAAGCACACCCTCGCACGCACAGTCACTCGTACACTCACATACACATGCACATACACGCGCGCACCCATTTCAGATGTAAACAGCATGTGCTAGCGTGTGAGTCAGCGTGTAACTTGGGCTCCTCTCCTCCTCTCCAGTAAACAGCCTGTCTCGGTCCAAGTACTGTTGACGGACACAGAGGAGGAACCGCCAGCCAACCAGGATGCAGCCCAAGGCCCGCCTTCACCTCTCCATGTCAAGCCCCTCCCCCTAAGCGCATACTCGCTCCCAGACGCCCAGAGCCACGACGACGCCCCCGCGAGCCCTCGTCCTACGGGGTCTCCCACAGGGGACGGCAGGGACTGGCCGGGCGGCTACGGTCCGGAGGGGAGGGAGCACTGGTCCCAGAGCGCCTGCTCCAGAGGGACTCCCCTCCACAACGTCAACCACGCCTCCCTCCCCAGCCTGTCTGTGGACGCCTGGGAACACGGCCCCAACGAGGGCCAGGCGGCCCACCATCTGCCCGACCGCCACAGGGCCCCCTCTCCCTCCCACTGGCACAGCCCCCCGCCGTCCCAGACGCCGCCCGGCCAGTGCCCGCCCTCTGGGTCCTCCTCCCCTCTCGGCCGTGGCCAAGACGAGAGTGGGCTTCCGAACAAGGAGGTGTCCTACTTCCGGCAGTCCTCCCTGGGCTCCGCCCAGCCGCCGCTCCCATCTCAGAACCACACCCTCCCTGCCTCTAGCTCCGCCTCCAGGCCGGGCCTGCCCCCTCCCGCCCCCGTGCGCAACTGGTCGTGCTGGAGCCTGGATAGGCCCAGCGACTCACCCCTCTTCCCCCCCACGGACCCCCCCCTCCACGGCGCCCTGCCTCCCCCCAGCCCGCCGCTACGGACCCCCTCTCCTTCCCCGGTCGACTACAGTCAAGGAGCACCCATACCCGTGGAGCGCTGGGCAGAGAACGTGACCCGGTACTACAACTCCCAGCATGCCACTGGCTGCGTGGGGAGCGGATCGCCCAACGAGGAGCTGTCGGAGCTGGATTCTCTGTACCAGGCCAGCTTGCAGGCTCCCAGCATGCCGCGGGCTTTGCGAGGAGTCAGCCCCCAGCCCGGCAGCAAAACACGTAGGTCCCCCCCCCCCCCCTCCCCCCTAACTCTAACCCAGTTTGGCCTGCGTTCACCAGGGATCTCTGTCTTGGAAAACAGGGTTCATCTATGTCTATTTGAAAAGTTGTGAGTGTTGGGACTTTTCGGTAGCTCTTACAGAAGTGTGTGTGTGTGTAGCTGCCAGGAAGATCCTCTCTGGCCTGGCCGCCCCTGGCCGCTCCAAGACCCCCACAGCCGAGATCGAGAGATACGCCTACAGAACGCCAAGCTACGCCAGCGGCCCCACGCCACACCCCAAGGTCAGCCCGTGTGCTAGTGTGGGTCTCACCCCGCGTGTTTTCATCATGAGTGTGTGTGTGTGCGAGCGCGCGCGCGTGGCTGTGTTAACCCCGTGCACGTGTCGGCAGCCCGCGTCCGGAGGGCCCAGCGAGCGCTCCGTGGCGGACGACGAGAGCTACAGCGCCGAGAACCTGCGGCGCATCGCCCGCAGCCTCAGCGGCACCGTCATCGGGGGCCGATCCGAGCACCTCGCCCCGTCACGCAGCTTTGTGAGTGTGACACGCACGCACACTTGTGCTCCACATCAGACCACTACATCCCGTTTAGGAACCACCTCAGGATGAGCACCGAAAACCAAACAAACACCCATTCAGCGCGTGCGGCCACAAACACACCCGCAGCGCTTCCTTACTGGGACTGGGAAAGGCCACAGCTGTCAGCGGGGCTCAGCGCCTGCCTGTATGTGTTTCCTTCCTCAAGCACATCAATACATCAACCCCACCCCCCTCCCACATCCCTTCACCCTCCCTCCCGACCTCATCCACAGAGCCACACCGCCATCTGGTGGTCGCTCGGTGCAACTGTTCGGCCGTGCGGCGCTCCTCCAGCCCCTAGCGGCGCCCTGCGCGTTTCGCTCAGCAGGGAAAACTGCCCGAGGCCAATCTATAAATGTTTTAGCAATGATTTAGTTCCGCCGTTAAGCCTTTAACCTCGCGTTCGGCTCGAATTTGCCGGCTGAGGAGCGAAGGGGCGTCGCAGGGCACATTTGCATCGGAAGGGGGGAGATGGTGAGGTACATTCGTCCTGAGTGCATTATTTTGTTCATCTTTATGTTCCCCTTGTCGTGGAGTCTCTGTTGCAGACTTGTCGGAAGTCGGTCATCCCTTGTCCACCTGTGTTTTAACTCATCTCTCTCCCCTCCTCTTCCTCCTCCTCCTCCCTGACTCGCTTGGTTCTCTCACCCTGCGGTGCTCCACACTCTCTCTCTCTCTCACACCAAGGAGCCCCCTGTAACCAGGACACCAAAGCATGCTGATCCCCGAGTCAGCGCCTCCTCCTCCTCCCGGCGCCCCAGCACCTCCTCCCTGCACCTCCCCTCCTCCTCCTCCACCGCTCGCTACCCTCCTCCCCCCGCCTCCCCCCAGTCCCACCCCTTTCCCCACAACCACCACCAACACCACTATGTCCCCCCCGCCCTAGCCTCAGCACCACCGCCATCATCACAGCACCCCCTTCAGCAGGCATCGCGGCCCCCCAGCGCAGGGCCGTCCTCTTGGGGACGCTCAGGTAACCATCGCCCACCCCTCCTCCATCCCCCTCCTCCACCACCACCCACAGTAGTCTGAAGGCTTCTGGTTGGTTTCCTGGTAAGCCACAGGGAGCGTGGGCGGTGGAGAGCCATACACTCACTGTCCCTCCCTCTCTCTCTCTCATGGCTCTCATCGTCTCTGCATGTGGGGTTCAGGGCACATCGGCAGTAATTGATTGTATACTGAAAGCGTTATTTTACCTGACACTTAGCCCCATGGGGATTAATGTAGCGGCATAAAGTAAACTAAATAGCGAACAAACCTTGGACGAAGGTAACCTATGTTGCTAAGGTAATGTCATAGCAACATCGTGGAGAACAGTCACTCCCAGACTTAACGCCCTGTTTAACATGTTCCATCTCAGCCGTGACCCCCCGCTGTGTCCTAATGGTCCTTCCTCCCCCCCCTCTGCAGGAGATCCCCAGAAGGCCCAGCAGTTTCTGGCTATGTTTGACCGGGGTGAAGCTCTCTCCCGTGAAAACAACTACCACAGTGTTGCGCTGAGCTACGGCACTCTGCCCCGGGCACCTCGCAGGGCGAACGGCTCCTCCTCTTCCTCCACCTCCCTCCCCCGGCCCAGGGAGGGCCCTGGCCCCGGCCCCGCTGGCCCCTCCGGCGGCCTCTGGAGCCGGCCCGACCCTGGCTACACCACCCTAGCCCACCCCCGCCGCTCCGCCCCCAAGCCTGGCACCGCCAACGGGTTGTACAGGCAGCCGGGCAGGCCCAACGGCACCATGCCCCCACCCCACCACCACCCGCCCGCCCTGTCCCACCATCCCCGCCGGCTGCCCGGGGAGACCCCGGCGCAGCCCCTCCGCCTGGACGTGCCCCCCGAGGGCGACTGGAGGACCCCTACCTACAGGGTGGCTCCGCCCACGTCTGTCCGGGAGGCCCACCCTTTCCGCCAGCCCGCCCAGAGGTCCGAATGCCCGCCCGTCAGAGCGCAGCGCGCCCTCTACGGCGGCGCCCAGCTCTGCTCCCTGTGCCAACAGCTGCCCAGCGAGCCGTCGCGCCACTACTGCCAGGCCTGCGGGGCGTACATGGCACGCTTTCGCCCCGCCAGGTGATCCAGCCCGGCCTGGTCAACACGCTGTCTCTCCCCCCCCCCCACACACACCTCCCTCCCCAAACAGCCCCTCACCTCCACCCCCCCAGTTCGCTGGGTCTGCACAAAGGCCTGAGGTGAAAACACACACACACAAGACTCCGCTCTCAAAGACTAGCACGTAGTCTCAGTCGTCACAAACCTCTGATTTTAATGAATGTCTTCATGACTTCAACACCTGTCATAGCGTCAGGGCCGATGGGAGCATTTCCCAGTCCTCCGGTTGCACACGGCTCAGATGAGACTGAAGGGTGGAGGCAGCGTTTTGGATCAGGACTAAAGAGTTTTAAAAGAGATGGAAAAACTCCCAGACAGAAATGGTTGTTTTGTAATGTTGCAGCCTCACTGTACACTGCTTTGGATGGAGGAAGAGAACCGACTCTTTGGGGTCACACTTGGAACTAAGATTTCTTTAGTTACTGCACTACTGTATTTATTTTTTCTAGGGTAAGTAGTCCTTAAATTATCTAACCAATTTAACCTGTTTGACCTGTAAATATAATCTGCAATAGACCTGCTGTACTTTTATCATTTCTATGAACTAGCTAGTTAGCATTATTTGGTAACTAACTGCTGTCTTGTAGTACGGATCTATGTATCTCTCATTTAGAGAGCCCTGTGCTAAAATACTCTAGAACTTTCTCTATGCTTTATGGCAGCCTTGCAACTGGTTAAGCATGGTCTTCAATGGAAATATACATTAAAAGGGAATCGCTTGACTTGGTGTACAATATTAAGAGAAATATATACAAGTGATCTGTCTTTTTTTATTAGTGCAGTGAATTTACTAAACTGTGTCAAACACGTTTAGTGCACTTCATAAGTGTTCAACATAGTTTTATCTTTTGCAGTTGTAAGTCTATTGACATTTCTCCCATTGTTCTGGGGGATGCTCAATGCTAGCCTATTTTTGTACTAGAAGATAAACACAAGTTCAGAGGATGGTCATCCTGTCCACCTGGAAGGTACATCAGAGGTTTACACACGGACAGGAAGTGATGTCAGCGGACATTCCATAGAGTGGGCATTTCTATAAGTTTAGAAACTAGTGCATACGTTTAGAATATTTTACAAAGCACATGCCAAGCTTTCAATGCAACGGGGTTTAACTAATCATTTTGGAAACTTGGTCGTAGAGTACTAGCTCTATTTGATTATTTCTGGTCTATTTACAAAGGAGATAGATAATAGGTTCATTTGTGAGATTCTGTCATTTTTTGGGGTTTGGGATGACAGTGTGCAGCTGTGCCTCAGTTCTGGCCAATATAATGATTGTAAATAACCATCAAATATTGGATTTCAAATTACAGTGAAGTTTGTTAAAGGAAACAACTTAATGTTTTGCTTAAAATATTTATGATTTCGTTTTGGGGATATTTGGACGTATTTTTCTACACTGTAGACATAACTTAAGGAATATGAGAATGAAAAAAAGGAAAAAGGAAAGAGTTTGTTCTTAAGATACAACAACTGCATAAAAACCATATAGTATTTAACTGATACACACCTACTGTGCAATTCACCTGGTATGAGTGTTGCTCCTCTATGCTAAAATAGATAGATTATAAAACTGAAATATAAAAGGATTGTCATACAAGTACTTTACCAAAGAGTGCCACTTTAGTAAGACATTAATATGAAAAGTACTGCTTATTGTAGTCTGTATACAAACATGCAACACCACCCCCTGGTGGATTGCCAGTAGAACAGAAGAATGCATACAATGTCCATAATCCTTTAAATAGCACGACTGCGACATTTGGACAGTGTAAATGATTGTACAGATTATTGTAGCATTGAAGCTCTCCAATGCTAGGAAATTGGTTTTCACGGTAAAAGAAAGCTGAATTGACTTTTTGTTTTGTTTGTAAATGCTGTGCTAGCAGATGGACCATGTATTTTTGCAATAAAGTTGTTACACAGTGCTCAAAACGAGCAGAATATGAAAATATGTTGTTTTTTTGGTACTGTAGGGCCCGAGTCAAATCCAAAATGTTTCTCATTCTTGCATATATCTAATATTGGCGGGGGGGGGGGGGATATTCCATAAACCTATAGTAGTATGAGCAAGTACCAATTACCCTCAATGAGTGGGTTTTTCTATGGGAACATCAGGGTTCTGAGAGAATCTCCCTTAGTCGGAGGGAGTCAGGTGGCTGAGCGGTGAGGGAATCGGGCTAGTAATCCGAAGGTTGCCAGTTCGATTCCCGGTCTTGCCAACTGACGTTGTGTCCTTGGGCAAGGCACTTCACCCTACTTGCCCCGGGGGAATGTCCCTGTACTTACTGTAAGTCTCTCTGGATAAGAGCGTCTGCTAAATGACTAAATGGAAGTATGGAAGTGTAAAGACTGAGCTTTGACTGGTCTCCCTTGGTACCCTCTCAGCTCCCAGTTTTAGTGACAGACAGTATAAGGTCCCAATGAAGGGGCACTGAAGGTCAAGGTGATGCCCCCTGAAAGGTTAAAATTCCCCTAACAAGTGCTCCGGAAGACCGGTTTTCAAGATTTCTGCCTCCAACTAACATTTATGTGACATTTCACGAGGTCCTACTCAAGTAGTTACATAAATCATCGGCATGACATTATGGTAAACAGGCGGTGGGGGAGGGATGGGGGGGGCAGAATCTCCGAGAGGGTGTCGCTGGGTATTGCAACCCAAGAGTCTCCATAATACATAAGTCTCACTGAGGGTCAAAAGTAATGCCTGGGGCGCTCCATTGAGCTTCATAATCAAATCACGTCTCTTTGCTTACGACACATACCACAGAGCATTAGCACGGCATGCTAAATACTTCTCGCCCCTTACGCTTAAATTGAAGCCCATCCTGACAGCCTGTTTGCGTATGGCTTGACCAGCAAAGCAGCCCTCCTGCATAGTATGAATGAAGATTCAATGGTGGACGTGCTGCCTGGAGGAATGTTGTCGCGGCTCTTGTGTCTTCTGGAACGTGAGGGAGAGATCCATGGGCCTGCCGTGTTCCACGGCTTCCACCTGGAGATGCTGCAATCTAAAGGGCCTAACACATCTCACCTGAGCTCTGTCAGAAGAGATTGACTGGGAGATTCTGGTATGACATTCCTACATTTCAGCTAAAAAACACTTTATTTTTATTTGTGGTTATCAAAAGCTGCTTGCTTTAGTGGTCTTCAACCATCGGTAAAGGATACAAGGTTGGAGCGTGTTAATCAACTCAAATACCTAGCCCAATACCCAGAATTATATTTGATTGCCAAAGCCAGCCTGCCCATAAGTGAATGAATTGTAAATCTCGCAAAGGGGGTATTGGCAGTCTGTGACACGTGTTCTGATTTAGTGTCCAGCCTACGTGAACAATTCTTCAGCAGTTCAGGCTCTTCAGATCCTGTTTCTAACCCTAGGTTTGTTCATGGTCATCCAGTCCTCTTCTGTAGTCTGTCCAGTTTGTGGCAGCGTGAGTAGACAGGCAGCGCTGGGGACTTTGTCCAAGTACACAATGATGCAGCCTCAGGATCATTTTGTGATAACAAGCTATTCTCTGCTCTAATCTCCCCAAGGTCCTTCAGTCTAGCGAAGTTACCCACAGATAATTCTCTGTCTTGTGTAATATCTGTTTAGTTTGCTATTCATGTTTATTTACTTCAGAAAAAGATAGCAGTACTGCTCTGGATTTTGTCAGAGCTGGGTTTATGTTGTGTTACATAATTTACTTTATGATGACACTTCCTTTGCCAAGCGGTTTTGACACTGCTATTGACAACACACCGGATTATCGTCACAAGAGAAGCCACAGGAGTTGTTGTCTCGTGCCAGCAATAGCTGTGTGGGAACGTGAGGTGAACGTGTTCACTGCTCATTTTAAACAAAGTCTTACAGCCATACAGTAACCATACAGGTGTCACTTTTTTTGTACCACAGAATAAGGAACTTTGTCATTCTATTCCAAACCAGACATAAAAAGCAGCAAGTGAAATAGTTTTTCTTAATCCTACCAAGATTAAAGATACATTCTCTCACACTGAATGGAATGAATACATAGCATGAAAACACAGACCTTGTATTTTACACCCATTAGTGTCTGTTTCTTTATTTCC
Source organism: Osmerus eperlanus (assembly GCF_963692335.1). Classification (NCBI taxonomy): domain Eukaryota; kingdom Metazoa; phylum Chordata; class Actinopteri; order Osmeriformes; family Osmeridae; genus Osmerus; species Osmerus eperlanus. The sequence goes on from NC_085023.1 coordinate 13,052,933, forward strand.
AAAATGTCAAACTTCACTTGAAATGGGATAGAATTGTTTGAACACTTCACAGTATAAAAATGATTAAACGCAGTTGATATTCTATAAAGTGTCACACGTGTTGTTGAGGTCTGAAGTGAAGGTGACAGGGTCTGTATAGGTGTGTGTGCTCAGTGTGGTGCTGGGTGCCGTGTGTCTGACAAAGCTGACTGCTCAATGTGACAGTAGAGAAACAGCCCTGCCTCAGGTCTGCCTCTCCTTTCTACAGCTGAGGCACATTGTGACTGTGTGTGTGAAACTGTGTGTGTGTGTGCAGGGGTGCCGTAATGGGGGGGAGATCAGGACAATTCTAAGGGCCCTGATCAGACATGGGGCCCAGCAGATAATTGGGGGCTTGGAGCCCAGACTACAAATTAGCCAGGGGGCCTAGAAACTCTTGCGACACCCTTGTGTGTCTGTGTCTGTGTGTGTGTTTTTCAGAAGGAAAGAATGCGAGAGAGCGTTTGAGCTAAACAAACTCAGTCCTGCTGTAGTTGGGTTCAGATGGGAGTGTTGGAGGTGGATTAGAGTAGGATTAATATTGAATCCATAAGTTCGCCTCTTATCCACTGCTCCATTCATCCTATATGCAGCCCTCTCATGGACAGATGGGGCTGTACTGTATGAAAACAGCTATAGAGTTCTACCCCCCCCCTCCCCCCTCTAATGAAAGATGCTGTAAGATATATAATATCATATCTATTCACTTTTTTCATTGCAAAGTACAGAGATGACTGCCTGGGTCTTTTGGCTGCATTGGGTATTTTTAGTTTTAGAAGTCAGTGAATAAATTCCAGAATAAAAACTAGTGTATTTGAAATGGCTAATTAAAAGGTTTTCCAGCTCAAGTTCATGTCATTTGAGGCAGCTCATTTGAGGCAGCTCATTTGATGCAGCTCATTTGATGCGCCGCATACAGTTCATGTTATTTGCTGCGGTTCCTCTTTTAGGAACGAAAAGAATAACTGTGCCTGATTAAGTAAGGGTATACGCCGGTCAGCCATAACATCATGACCACTGACAGGTGAGGTGAATAACATTGATTATCTCGTTATCATAGCACCTGTCAGTGGGTTGGACATATTGACAAGGACCAAATTGCGATGGCTAGACAACTGGGTCAGAGCATTTCCAAAACTGCAGCTCTTGTGGGGTGTTCATGGTCTGCAGTGGTCAGTACCTATCGTAAGTGGGCCTTGTAGGAAAAGTGGTGAACTGGCAACAGGGTCACTGATGCATGTGGGGAGCGAAAGGCTGGCCTGTGGGGTCCGATCCAACAGACGAGCTACTGTAGTTCAGATTTCTGCAAATGTTCATGTTGGTTCTGATAGATAGTGTCAGAACACAGTGTATTGCAGTTTGTTGCGTGTGGGGCTGCGTAGCCGCAAGCCAGTCAGGGTGCCCATGCTGACCCCTGTCCACTGCTGAAAGCGTCTACGATGAGCATGTGAGCATCAGAACTGGACCACGGAGCAATGTAAAAAGGAGGCCTGGTCTGATTCTTCACGTTTTCTTTTATATCAAGGGTATGGCCAGGGTGTGTGTGCGTCGCTTACCTTGGGAACACATAGAACCAGGATGCACTTTGGGAAGGTGGAGGCAGTGTGAGGCAGTGTGATGCTTTGGACATTGTTCAGCTGGGAGACCTTGGTTCCTGCCAGTCATGTGGACGATACCTTGACACATACCACTTAGCTACGTGTTGTCGCAGACCATGTACTCCCTTTCATGGAAACGGTGTTCCCTGATGGCTGTGGCATCTTTCAGCAGGAGAATGCTCCCCAAAACAAAGCAAAAATGGTTCAGGAATGGTTCGAGGAACACAACAACGACTTCAAGGTGTTAATTTGGCCTCAATTCCTCAGATGTCAATCCTATCAAGTATCTGTGGGATGTGCTGTACAACACAGACCAGGAAGACCCTTATCTTCAGTTACGACTGACAACCACTGGTAGTAGAATACATCTGATTGGTTCTAAAAGCTAGGATTGTCTGTGTGTTCATCTTTGAAAACGAATAAAACATTGTTGTCTCTCCTAAGCTTTTGTCCACATTAAAAAAATCCAACTATATTGGTATGTTTACCAACCTAGGTACCTGAGTACTAATTTTTGACAGGAACTACAGTATAAGGCTTAAGAAAATGTTTTAATTTTAAGTCCTTAAAATGACATTCGAAAGTAAAACATATATACTCATTATGCTACACAGTTGGTAGCATCAATGAACAATCTTTGACATATGCTTTTCTTTTCTTATAAAGAATTGCGGCTTTTAAGTGATGATCAGATGATCTTGCTCCTGTCCTGCTGTAGTTTCTCAACTGTTCCCATTCTGCCCTCCAGACGTCTTCCCTCAAGTCTTTGTCCAAATAAAGTAATTATTTATGGGAAGAATCATGTAGAAACTAGACTATAGGGCATCAAGCCCCTGCTCTCAAAGGGAGGCCTGTCCAGGGGAGATGTTCTAACAGGTTGGGGGCAGGTGGGTCAGTCTGCCTCCCTGGTGTTGCTTGCATCAGGTGCCAGTCATGCTGAAGTCCTGCTCCGTTGGGGTGGAAGGGCTTTATCTTAAGGAGGGAGGGGGGTGGAATGGGGGGGGGGGGGGGGTGATTGACGGCATCTACAGACACACACACGTGTACTGCCACTGCTCACTTCAGTGGGTGTCAAGGGGGTCAGAAAAGAACTACATTCTGCATTATTATGCAAATACAAAAACCTGTCGCTGTCATTAACACTAAAATAACCTGCCTCACTATAATTAACACTGACAGAGGGGAGAATCATGTCTTTCTGCTGTTGATTAGTGTCAATATACAATACATAGTGAAAGGAGAGTATAGATTGTGATTAAAGCCCCATAGAGCTGCATAAGAACATTATACTTCCAACTGTCAAAATCTGCATTATACATCTCTTTCACTCTCTATCTCCCACACACACACACACACACACACACACACACACACACACACACACACACACACAACCATTCAGACAGGACAGAGCAGCAAGCAAGTTCAGAGCAAGACTGACGCTGTTTCATCAGGATCTCCCTGCTGTGTTCTTGTAGATCAATATATGATATATTTACAAATATTGTACATCTATGTACTTTATACATGAGGGAATATTATGCGACAGGTTATGTTACAGGTTCAACTAGTCTGTATCCATGTACGTGTTCCTGCAGGGTCACAGATAGGCTTCTTTGTCACAACAACAGAAAAAGTTACGTTTAAGGTAAGGTAATTGCTTTTGACGTGTGTGTGTGTGTGTGTGTGTGTGTGTGTGTGTGTGTGTGTGTGAATGTGTGTATACACACATATACATACTACCTAGTGTCCACCTAAGGCAAACACTGTATAAGCGAGCTGGGTCAAGGCTACTCTACCCTGAAGGTGAACACAGTAGCCTACCGAGGAGAGAACAGCACCCTGTCTCCCTCACTCTCCATCTCCCTCTGCTCTCTCAGAGCTTTTTCAACACTGCGGGTTTGGAAATTATTCCAAGTTGTTTACATGAGTCCCTGTTGGGATCCTCCGAGGGGGCATTTGCAGAGCGAAGCATCCAGGTATGAATACACGGACTCCATACATCCTCACGTGTGCTGCACTTTCATCAGGTCAAATACCCAATACGAGCACCAAGCAAAGCTTTGCAATCCTGAACTGTCTCAACTGTCGTGGTAAAATGTCAATCCACCATTGCAGTTCTAGGTGTGCTGAACCGCAATGGTGTGCTTTATTTCTATTCCGATCCCCCTCCCAAAAATATGTCAAATCTATTCTTGCAATTTAAGAATAGGGAAAACAGGTGAATAAGTAATAGTTTTCATTCTTAGTTTATATCTCTTTCTCCGTTCAAGTACAGACTTTTAATGAAAGACAATCTAAATTGAATAAAAAACGGCTGAATTAATCAACATAAGAACACCATTTGATACTGTGAATATTACTCAATTGACCTAAATAGTACGGGAAAGTGTGCCGACAATTACTGCTTATCTCGGAGAGGAGGGGGCAGAGTGGAGATGGAGCGTGTGCAGTTCTCTCACTTATAAATATGTCCATGTTCAACAATTGTTTAGCGCATCAGTAAGCGTTAGCCTTTCCCTTTACTCTCTTCAATCAGAACTGTGGTTGTCGCGCTGGATTTCTGCGAACTAAATTGACAACGTTGGAAGATCTAGTCTCCAATCAAATTCATATCAAGAATCGATAAGTTTCCATAACAGAGTGCCCATGGGCAACTAGGAAGTTATCGAATCTGAACTGGTTTCATTTCGCTGTTTCTGGAGCATCTCCCGTTTCCCATCTCCCGCTTTGCCCGCCTTCAGATCGCGGGTGGCCGGTGTGTCCGGGAGGGCGCTTGAGGAGCGATGAGCGGGGCACTGCGTTCCGTGAGAAAGGGCATATCGTGTCCGTACCAGGACCCCAACTGTACTCGCATCGTGGAGACACTTTCTTCCTGGAATGAATCGGTGGTTAATACCTACCGTCTGGTGGACCTTCCACCCGCCACCACCTCAGTGAGTAGTTCCCTTCCAATTTTGTTTCGTGATGCTCTCCTGTCTTTCCATGGTGATTACCACCTCTACGGGTGAGCGTGCAAGGGTATTTGAATCACCCCATTTGATGAATGCTACTGATGAAGTAGAAGCAATAAAGGATAACCTTGAAGTTTCTATTATTATGTATAGTTTAGTGTAGTAATGCTTATTTGACCCTTTCAGTAGCAGGTATTCCCATTTTTACTGGTGATAAAGCAATATATATGAATGGCAGTTAATACTTAAGCCTGTGTGTCCAAAGGAGTTTGTTCCACAAAATATTTCACCAAAATAACTGCAGACATTTACTAGTCTATTTTCTCAGTACACGCTGTACTTTCAGTAAACGTCCCTTTTGACAGCTGTCCTTTTGAAACTCATGGAGGATTTTTTTCTTAGAAGTCAGTTCTGAATTCCAAATGTTTTATAGACCTGACAAAATACTGCAAGCCTTGCACATATAGTAGCTATGGAGTGCATAAAACATAGATGGTTAGTTTTGAAAACCAGTATTGATTAGTTACATTATGCGGTGGCATAATCATCCCTTAAATCTGAAACATACCTTGGCACCAGCATTTGATTTGGTTCATCCAATGCAATGCTACAGTTATTGCTTTTATTGACTGTTTATTTGCTGTATCGCCTAGACACTATTATCTTCTCTGAAACACGATTGGATTTTAAGTTATTTACTCTCTCTCTCTCTCTCTCTCTCTCTCTCTCTCTCTCTCTCTCTCTCTCTCTCTCTCTCTCTCTCTCTCTCTCTCTCTCTCTCTCTCTCTCTCTCTGCTTTGTTTAAATGTTTACTTTATATTTTTTAATGTCATTGGGACTGTTCATCAGTGTTACATACACTACATAGGGATTGTGTTCATCAGTCTAAATACCAAAGCTGAGTTCTTACCTCTGAAAGAATGAGGTGTCAAGCCCCTTCAGTCAGTAAATATCACCTGACAGCTTTGATGAAATATCAAGATGGCTGTACATTCTGATATGACATTTGCCTGTGTTGTCCCTCAGCCTAACTGTGAGATACTGTGCACACGCATTTCAGTCATCAATGATTCCAGCTAAAATCACCCTGAAAGAGATACACTTCTATAACACAAGCTTGTTAGTCTGTTTGTCGTAAATGTAATATTTTCATGGTAATATCGAGGATGCTCATTCATTTCAGCTGGATTCGGGGTTGATTGGCAGCATGCACGCAAACGGCTCCTGCTCGCCTCCCTCGGAGAGAGAGAGAGGTTCCTCCCAGCATAAACAGCAGTTTGTGCATGCAGCAATTTGCAAACCGGGTTTTTGCATGACCAGACAGTTTAACTGATGTAGCCGAACAGCCAGAGAAAGCGACGTGTGTCTGTGATTTGATGTCCTCGTTATAAAAATAGCCCGTTGACATCTTGTGTTCCTCTACAAAACGTGGTGCCCCGGAGGCACTAGGATGTGTGCAAAAAGCAAATATGGAAATGGATGTTACTGTAATAGACGGCAAACACTTTCCATACGCCCTCTAGGATGGGACATGTCAACCGTCCAGTGACTCCTCAGCTTCTGCAGGCTTGTTGTATTGACACAGCTCACCTCAGTCATACGCTGAGATTAAGGCTCAGCTGGAACATCTCATTCATTAAAAGGGACAGGAAAGTGAATTGCAACAACACATTCCCTGTGGTGGTTGATACTTTGGAGAAGAAGAAGAAGAAGAAGAAGAAGAAGAAGAAGAAGAAGAAGAAGAAGAAGAAGAAAGAAAAAAAAACAGGTCTTCCAGAGATTAAATGTGCATAAAGCCATCAAACTGCCCTAACTCTGGGATGCCCGTTAGACAATCCTGTTAGTCATCACCTTGGGTCATGATGGCAATGGGGTGGAACAGCTGGCACAGCAGGTGGCACACTGCCTCATGGGAACAGTAGTTCTACTCAGTGATGTAAAGCAGGAAGCCTGCTGAAGTGTGAAGGGTGGCATTGAGGAAAGTACATCTATTAGGAATAAACCCCTCTGCATGTTGTGTACTGCACGTACTATTACACAAGTGACTACAGGGGATAATAAAGGTTAATAAATGGGTCAAACAAAGTCAAGTTTTATGTTACAGTAATTAGTTCATGATGTATTCTGACACAAGATTTTGGCTGCTTGCCTGACAACAAATTGCTGTGGGTGAAAGCGCACTATTTACTCTGAACATGAACATAACCATTCACACTTTGATACATCCACATGCAAGTCATAATTTCACACTAATCTCCAATGTAATTAAATAAAGTACAACCCAGAATCCATCATTGTGCAGTTCAGGCAAAGCTTTTCATTTGAAAAGATTTTAAATGGCATAAATATTGCTTAATTTATTGACTGCTCTTACAGTAAATCCCCTACTAAAATAATCAGATGGTCCCCAGTTGGAGAGCCAGTGACACTGGTGAAGCCCAGCCAATGTAGAGCAACAATAACTGACGGAGGGATAGACAATTGACAGGAGAGAGATAGTGAGAGAGAGAGGAGAGAGAGTGAGAGAGAGAGAGAGAGAGAGAGAGTGAGAGAGATAGTGAGAGAGAAAGAGAGAGTGAGAGTGAGAGAGAGAGATAGTGAGAGAGAGAGAAAGAGAGATAGTGAGAGAGAGAGAGAGAGCGAGAGAGAGAGAGAGCGAGAGAGTGAGAGAGCGAGAGAGATAGTGAGAGAGAGAAAGAGACATAGTGAGAAAGTGAGAGAGCGAGAGAGAGAGAGATAGTGAGAGAGAGAGAGAGAGAGAGAGAGAGAGAGAGAGAGAGAGAGAGAGAGAGAGAGAGAGAGAGAGAGAGAGAGAGAGAGAGAGACAGAGAGGTGGATGGTGGGAGGGGAGGCTGTGTTTACATGCTGGTGATGGACGAGTGTCCCCCTGGTCTGCCCCTTCACTGGTCTGCAGCCAGTAGCTCGCATGACAACAGCACCTGAAAGCTCAGGCATCCCAGAGAGAGACAAACAGAGGAGAACAGAAGAGGGAGGGAGGAAGAGTCCGAGTGGTAGAAGAAGAGCTGAAAGGTACAGGAAGAAGCGAGACGATGGAAAAGAAGAGATAAGAGGCATGTCTAAGGAGTTTCAAGTTTCTACATTAAGTCTAAAGTTTCTACATTAAGCATTTTACGGTTTTGCTTCTGGATCCTAAATTGACAGTCTGGCTGTTAGAGGCTTCTGACAGGGTTAAATCCCTGTATTGTGACCATAGAGACCCTGTTTGTTCAGCAGCAGGGCTTTGCTGGGCGCAGGTCATCCACTCCTCAATCATAGTCTCAGTGGGTGGGAGAAGAGGAGGATCTATTTGTTCTTGTATCGTTCATCCTCCCTACTTTCAACTGAACTCAGAGTATTATGAGCATACTATTATGCACTGTACATATGTGTATATGTATGATATAGTTTACCCTCCTACCTCAGCACCGTCTAAACTCATTTGAGTAAAATCATATAGTGAATGTGCAGGAAATATTCGAGTGGCTTCATACGATACGCGGCTCATCTTTTTCGCCCGTCTCATTTGCGAGAGATTTACCTTCGACAGTAACATTCCGATTGAACAAGAGACAGCGGTATCTGCCCACAGATTCCCCTCTGTTTATTTGATCCTTTTCAAGGAAACAACCACTGCTGGTAATAGCGTGTGAGGCTTTCCAACGACTGTTTCAGATTACGGCCGGAAGCCTGCTCTGTCGGCACTGAGCATGGCCCCTAGCCGAGGCACTTTTATCTCTTCTTACTGAGGGCCAAAATCACTATGTCAAGTCAGGGACAGGCTGCAGGGGCTTAAGGCGCACAACAGACTGACAGGCATGGCCACACGTACATGACTGCAGAGTTTGATGGCAGCAGTTGGATGCCACCTCAGTACCTCGACGTGCCATGGACTTGCCTGTCCCCGAGCTGCCTGCGAAGTCGATAAGAGAGGTCCTGTCTCCTTGTTTAGAGATGATCTCCCCGGGAGTCATGGTGGTAAACAACAACACATTGCAAACACCAGAGCGACTGATGGGAATGTGTGGGTTGTCCTTTCAGTTTATTGGAATTGTGTTCCAATGCAACGAATAGAGCTGGTACAAATGTACCATATACAGTTGTTGGGTGATTACATTAAATCATCTCGGTGAAGACCACAGCTCTAAAAACGTCTACTACTTACACACAACTCATTATTTCCATCGGTCTGTGGTGGTAAGTATGATTCATTTTGTCACACTACAGTATATCCATCAACTTTCCCACGCACACTAAGAGTGGAGCCTATTGTCGCGAGGGAAGCAATCAATGCTTCCGGTTCTCTTAATGAGAGGAGAGATCACCGTGTACTTGCTACCAGACAGAGTTTTTGCACGGAGAGACTACATTTACATTTAGTCATTTAGCAGACGCTCTTATTCAGAGCGACTTACAGTAAGTACAGGGACATTCCCCCGAGGCAAGTAGGCTGAAGTGCCTTGCCCAAGGACACAACGTCAGTTGGGCCCGATTCCCTCACCGCTCAGCCACCTGACTCCCTCCGACTAAGGGAGATTCTCTCAGAACCCTGATGTTCCCATAGAAAAACCCACTCATTGAGGGTAATTGGCTAAATTACCCAACCCAATCAGCAGCTAAGCAACTACCTAAGTTCTGTGGAATATCATGAGGGTTGTGCTACCAACGTCAATACATTCTCCTTATAGTCTTTTTGTGCTAAAGTTTTTGAGGATTACTTGCTTAAACAACACATTGAAATCTGGATGTCAAACTGGGGTGTAGTTGAACATTCTGTGGTAAAGGGCCTTTAAGATTTCAGTACAACAGTATCAGTGTTGTTTTTTCAACTAATTAATACCAGTGTCAGAATTTCACCTTTGAAAACCTGCTTCTCATGTACAGTAGCTGTGGAAAGTATGAGGTAGATTGGATTAGATCTGGAGCATTACGGTTCATGGAATTAAAACATAAGGAAAATGGCAAATTGATACCTTTTCAAGTCCTTTTTGCATTCTTGATTTATCACCACTTATTTGTTCAATGAAGGTTGACAGCTTTTAAGATATTGCCTTTTATGTTCAGCTTCTCTTGGTTTCCAAATCTTCTTTGATATCAAGCAGTCCAGATTGACTTAAACTCCTCAGTGGCCCTAATACCTTCTTGTTGAATGAGAACGTCATCCACTGACATCATTATTTATACCCCAGTTTACACAAAAAAATCATCAAATCAACTACTTCAATGGATTGAGGTATAGTAGGGTAATCTATGAGGACCAAGTTAAATAATGAAATGAAAATATTTTCATTTTTAGCGGAAATCTAGAGACCTCTATCTTAGCTTTGGCAATTGACTCATGCATTTCCCTCCAGCAACTCTACTCAGAACATTCATTGGATTCTAATCACCCCTAAATTATTTCCTGGCATATGTGGATAGTGAACATCTTTTTTTTTTTTTGGGGGGGGGGGGGGGTAATTCCGCTCACTTTGTCTAATACAGGCACCTTTGAACTGTTTGATGTGTGAACTGGCAAAGTGTTCGGTTTTAGACTAAGTCCAGTTCAAACAGCCTCTTAACAGCTGTCAGACACTTCCACCTGGGTGACACGTCGCAGGCGCTGTTTTCATCCCACTTAAGCCGAGGCATTCCTCGCTTTTTTTGTGTGCAGGTCTAAATGGATGTCGTTTTTTCCTTGGCCTTTCAACGTATTTGTTTGGTCAGTTTCAATGTCATTTGCAAACTCCTTAGAAGTCATTGTTGGCATCATGATTTTTTTGCACCCTTTCTTGTTTTTAACCTGTAGCACTTTGAGATTTTAGCTAAATATATAGTGCATTACAAATACAATTATTATTATTATTGTTATTATCATTATTGTCCACTTCAATTTTCACTTTGCCTCCTTTTTGTAATTTTGTCTGTGGCTTTTCTCAGTGAAAATCCGTAAATAGGATTTTAATTAGAAGATTACATGTATGTTGATAGTTCAAAGGAGCATTTTTGCCTTATCATATCCAGCTGCCGTATAAAGATTGTGTCATGGCATTCAAATGCCACCATGACCACGGGGTCAACAGAAGCACTATGGACACTGCACAAAAAACGAATCCCCTCTCTTTAATCTTCACATCCCTGCATTCCCCCATCCTCCCCATCTTCATTCATTACATCTAATCATGATATAATCACATTAACACTCAGACCTGTGCTCACGGACAGTTCTAAACTCCCTGACTAAACTACTGGATCCTTCTTGCGTGCTGCAGGACAGAGCGAGACAAGGCTACCAAGCGGAGCTCACACCCTGGGTGAATTGACTAGGACGTGAGATGACAGATATGATATTTTGCTTCGTTTTTATTTATTTCATCACGGCTTTGTTGTCGCGGAGATGATTCCTTTTGATCGTGGTTCTCCTGCGGCGTCGACAAAGCGCTCGAGCAGGATGTCCCGCCCACAGCTACTGTACTCAACCAACCAAATGTTCTCTTCATTAAAACCATCCTGCAGATTATCTGAATAAGACCTCAAGTAGATAACAATGGAGAGGGCTGAAATGCAAAATGAGGTGAAGGCCCTGTTCCTGTTTTAATTTGAGGTAGTCTGGGAACACGACACTGTAACAGCTACTTCCAATTTGAGACATTAAAGAATGCATTTTGTGGGAGTGAAAGTGCACCGCTAAATTGAACATCTCGGATCTCTCTGCTTTTCTTCAGTCCAAAATGAAAAGCGAGATTTTTCTTAGGGGCTTGAATATGTCTCAATAAGACTATTTATGAGTGAGTCAGTGAGACACAGGAATTGTTGCCACTGCCTCGTGGGAGTTGAAAGACCTGCAGAAAGCAGTGTGAGGAGACAGAGAGGCTGCTTTGTGATTGATAGAAGTACAGACAGGAAAGATTGAGAAGCAGATGGTTTGGTTCAGATGGATTGATAGAGAATGGGGTTGTCATACAGTATTGTACTTCTGCCGTGACTGAAGCCTATGGAGTTGAAAATAAATATACTGTTGAAAAGCTAAGGCTCTATACATTCAGAAAATGGAGTCCAAGCATTTCAAATCCGGATGTGTTTCTGAACATCGGAAAAAACTGTGTGTGTGTGTGTGTGTTTGGTGTACCTGTATGTAACATGTGAGTTGTTCATGTGATTTGTCTCCTGTCCACCTACTCCATTGAATTCATCCACACATAAATCCCTTTCCTTAGTACCCATACTCACACATTGACAGCTGCACAAGTCAAGGTCTATGGTATTAGCATTCTCTTGATAATAGTGCGCAGACACAACACAATGATGGACCAGTATATAGAAGGAAAGGTTTTCTCTCTGTTGACAATGTTGGGTATGCATCCTGGCTATCACTGTTGAATTGTGAGAAACCAAATATAGAACACAACAACATTATGATTCACCATTCCGTCCACAATAAACCCAGCTGCAAAGCATCATGTCACAATGCTTTATATGTTGCCGTCTTCTTTTCTTTAAGAGTTCCAATTAAGACGTTTCATCGAACCAGGCAGAGTCCACGCATGTCTCATTGTATGATATCAATGTGCAGTTCCAATGCATTTAGAATACATAGTTATATCTAAACCAAACCCTTAACTGGCGAGTCAGGGAGTCAGGTGGCTGAGCGGTGAGGGAATCGGGCTAGTAATCCGAAGGTTGCTGGTTCGATTCCCGGCTGTGCAAAATGACGTTGTGTCCTTGGGCAAGGCACTTCACCCTACTTGCCTCAGGGAGAATGTCCCTGTACTTACTGTAAGTCGCTCTGCATAAGAGCGTCTGCTAAAATGACTAAATGCAAACTGGCAGATGAACTGGTAAAACGAAATGGAAAATGAAGATGACGTATGCTGAGCGGTAGCGTGCCAACTGTGAAAATGTTCCTACTTCCTCCATTCCCCTTTGGCTATAGTTGTAATTAGCACATGCAAATGTTACTGTAAGCGAGCAGCGAGTCTGGACTTAGAGTCTGGTCTTCACTGCTCAGAGGGCTCCATCAGTCAGTCAGTGTGTTGAACGAGTACAGCTGCCTCTCGGCTGCTTGTCCACGTTCAGACCATATTTCCTGTGTAGATTTGAGTGACAATCAAATGGGTTTGGAAAAGCAAGTGGGCATCCTGGCATCTCGTGTTTGTTGGATCCTGCTGGGGGATGCAGGGAGCAAGAATGAGGACATTTGAAATGTCTTTCAAATGTTTAATAAGCCTGAATTTAGAGCACTGTTTTGCATTCTTTCATTAAGACATGTTCAAAACAGTCTATGGACTTACCTGTGAACATTTTGCCACCTTGAATTTTCCTCCCACTCATTTGTATAACTATAGAATAGAATAACACACTGTATGATTAGAGCTCATCTTGCTCTAGCATGCATAACTAAGGTTGAGGTGTACTCCAATTAATGTATGTAATTATTATTATGGATATATATTCATATATTGAATTATTAACATTTGTAAACAAATGAATACATTGTGTGTACAATGAAGAAGGTCAAAATGTATCAGGTATCTGTTTAGACTTCAGTAGCGATTTAAGTGGATATACATTAATTTCAGGTGTTATTTATGTGTTTTCATGTTTTGAGTTGCACTTTACTGGATGTGTATGTGAAATACCTTTTAGTGGCCATGGCAGGGAAGCTAGATCATAGCAATTAGATCAACTGCTGCGTGTTAACTATTGTAAACCATGTTCACATGCAGTACTCTTGTTCACCTGTAGGTGGCCAAAGTACAAGAGACACGCCACGCTTTCCCAACAGTAGATGTGCCTGACCATGCTCACTACACTATAGGGGTGGTCATTCTGGCCATTGGCATCACAGGAATGGTTGGAAACTTCCTGGTCATCTATGCTTTCAGCAGGTACGTTACCCTTGGTCCCTGGAACAGTTTGGATTTCCACTCCATCCGTACTGATGGTTGAAGGGCAAGCTGATATCAGACATCGTATCTGTGGGACTAAGCGTACAAAAACTTAATCTGGTACTGATATACTGTAAATACATGGTCTATTTTGCCTGTCTTGCCACTGGGGCAGTACTTTTCAGGGGGAACTGCTTCGTATTTTCACTGTAGATGTCGAACCCCTTCATCTATGACCACGTATTAGAAAGGCTTGATGTGCATCTATATAAGGTTAAAGTATATTTTGCTGGCAGATATTTTTAAAACCCACATCGAATACTAGGCTTGAGGTCAATTGGTTCTGTTTGTTTAAGGGGCTCTCACTGCTTTGTGTTACCATAATTTTCCTACCACTTCATTTTGAAAACTTATGATTAATTGAACATAAAGACAAACCCTTGCTAATGTAAACACACGCATACACTCTGTAATATATATTTATCCATTTCTATTCAAGGAAAACCAGAAGAATGACGAATTAAACCATAAACCTATTGTGTCTGAATGAAAAGAAACCATGCAACGACAGAACAAAGACCATATGATTGGAATTTCACCTGTTCCCTTGCATGTACGTGTGTGCGTGTGTTTGTGTGTGCGTATAGGAGCAGATCTCTGCGGACTCCAGCAAACATGTTCATAATAAACCTGGCCATCACTGACTTGCTGATGTGTGTCACCCAGGCACCTATATTCTTCACCACAAGCATGCACAAAAGATGGATCTTCGGAGAAAAGGGTAAGCTCTCACTTCTGACTCACTGGGTCAATCAAATACAACACACAATGACTTCAGTACAATAGCAAGGTCATTATCAAAATTCCAAGAACTGCATTTAGTTGATACTTTCTGGATTGCTTCCTTAATTGCTTTCCTTGAAGGATGTTTCCAATTATTTTTGTGGAAAGGAAAGACACACAGTGTGAAAATGGGCGTTGGTGAGGGAAAATTAGAGGATGAAATGTGTTCTTTTTTATTAAAGGTAAAATGCATTCCAGTGAATGAGATGTTGCCCAGAGAGCCAGTACAGAGTGACCCTGAATACATGTCTTAGAAACAACAAAATGGTGTGTCTTTAGACAGCAAATGTATACCTACTGTACAGTTATGCAGTAGCTCATATCATTGTTAAATAGGTCTTTGTACTTGGCATTTCAGAAATGTGTTGATTGAGATTTTCTTTTTCATACTGCATATTTAAAGATACCTAGCATACAAAGCTTCACATCATTTTTCCTCCTCTGTACATTTTATTCCACCGATTTTTTTTGAAATACTGTTCAATTCAGGGTTAATAAAAATCATAATGAACTGAAAAATCACAGATTTATTTCCTAAAATATGAAAGAAGTGAATAGGCTACTGGCTAAGCCATTTCAGCTCTCTCCCTAACTGCATAACACTCGTTTACACTGGGATTGGGAAAAAAGCTCCCTCTATCTGAAAACAACAAATTACAGTCAACTAATGTTTGGGAAGCAGACCCTCACACATCACATGCATATCATCTGAACAATAGCTTAGAAAGAACAGATGAACTTCAACTTCTATGGAACTCAATCTGCAAACGCAATTTAAAAAAATTGACATATCAAAACTGAACTGCTAAATGTTCCTGTCCGTTTTAAAAGTATTAATCTGCTTTGGAGATAACTGTAAATAATGAACATATTGAATGTTTTTGAGCTAGCTCAATAGTCATTAGTTCCTAAGTAACGAATGACCTTCAAAATGTTGACATTTACAATTATCATTAAGATCAATAGCACACACAAATCTACTGACCCATGTAGATAATTACATCAAATAGACTGAGCAGCATTAGATGTCTTCAAGTGGATTTCCTGTTTAGTAGCACTTTCAATACGATTTTTATTTGAGTCAATAATAATAAAGATGTCATATTGGCACTGCCTGTCCTGCACTATGGCACAGGAGGATTGTATAACCAACAGACTCTGAAGCCTCAAAAGAAAGGAAATTAAAATGACCACCATGACCCTAACTACCGATGCACAAACAAGGTTATTTCAATGCACATCTACTGAACTGCTAAGTTGGTACACTTTGCTTCAAACATAATATACATGAGGAAATATGTTGTTTATACATAAATATAATTAAAGTAGTTAAAATTATGAATTACTGGTGGTGGTCATTCAAATGACCTTTCTTTTTAGGCTTTTCACAAACCCTAACTCTTCAAATGAACCATTATTTTTTTGTTTTTAAGAAACGTAAGGGGTCATCGTGGGCCACTGAGCATGGACCGACCCCGGGAAGAACCGTATTGATGAAGATATGTATGAACATGGAGGTGTGGGGTCATCATGGGTTAAGGACAAACTGTGTCCTCAACCTGGACCACCATGGGGAGTTTTGTGTGTATGTGTGTGTCTGGATGTTCTTCATGCATCCAGGAATACGTGCCTCTGGGGGAATTGTACTGGATATTTAGGTGTGTGTGTGCGTGCGTGTGTGTTAGGTGTGAATGTGTGAACATGTGAAACTCACACTTACAGGAAGCCACCCTCCTATCTGGTGCTCTTACCATTTTGCAGGCTGTCCTTCTGATGGATCTGGTTACTGGTCACCAGTTTCAAAAACAAGGCTTCTACACACAGGGACATGAAATAAAGACACCATCAGCAGCTCTCTCGCTTTCCCACTTTCTACCACCACCACTTTCTTTTTGCTGTTCACTTTCCATTAAATGTGACGAGAGTGGGACTGTAACAGGATAAAAGCAAGTTCTTACAATCATCTGAGTTTGTGAACCGATCTGCAAATTGTTTATTTGGGAGTATGTCTGATAATCAGCCTGCCTATTTGTCCATGTACTGTATATCTGCCTGTCTGTCTATACTCTTACGAAGTATACACTCTCTCCCTCTCACCCTCCCTCTCACCCTCCCTCTTTCTTTCTCTCTCACCCTCCCTCCCTCCCTCTCACCCTCACTCTCTCCCTCTCTCCCTCCCTCCCTCCCTTCCTTCCTTCCTTCCTTCCTCCCTCCCTCCCTCCCTCCCTCCCTCCCTCCCTCCCTCCCTCCCTCCCTCCCTCCCTCCCTCCCTCCCTCCCTCCCTCCCTCCCTCCCTCCCTCCCTCCCTCCCTCCCTCACCCTCACTCTCACCCTCCCTCCCTCCCTGTCACCCTCACTCTCTCCCTCTCACCCTCCCTCCCATACCCTCTCTCCCTCCTAGGTTGTGAGCTCTACGCGTTCTGTGGGGCTCTGTTTGGGATCTGTTCCATGATCACTCTAACTGTGATCGCTGTGGACCGCTACTTCGTCATCACGCGCCCGCTGGCCTCCATTGGTGTCATGTCCCGTAAACGAGCCTTCCTCATCCTTGTGGGCGCCTGGCTTTACTCCCTGGGCTGGAGCCTGCCTCCCTTCTTTGGCTGGAGTGAGTCCACACACCCACAGACACAGACAGACTCACTCTCTCTCTCACACACACACACACACACACACACACACACACACACACACACACACACAGATACACACACATATGCTCAGCAACCACACTGACACCTCTACACAGACTTAAACTCCCACATGCACACACACACACACACACACACACACTATGAGACACAGTGAACACATTGCTTTGGCCTTGCACTAGGTTTGGGATAAGCTATTCAGAAGCCAGGTTGGCATGACTCAGTCTGATTGTGTGCGTGTGTGTGTGTGTGCTGTAGACAGAGGAAGATGGTGTGGGAGTGTGAGGGACAGAGTGAAAATCTAAAACATCTTGTCTGGCTGGGTGAGGCCTTCTTAGATGTGCCATCCCGAGCTCTGCAGTGGCTAGGCCGAGGATAAGGCTTTGGCTGCGGGATCAGAGATAGCTGAGCTGGCTCAAAGACGTCTGACTGGGTAGAATGTTGAATGAAAGGTTATGGGAAGATGGGGAATGATTTGCTTCTCACAACCCCTGCAGCTGCCAGGCCTAACTTTAAACACCCAACAGAGTGAGAGAGTGGGAGGTTGGAGGGAGGTTGGAGGGGAGAGGGGAGTTGATGGGCTGGTTGCCTGCCCTCGAGGAGCCTGCGTCAGGGGACTGCGTGCGTTCGCATCTCTTCAGTAGCGTTTCCCAGCCACTCCAGTCCCATCAAATCACATGAAGGACTCCTTAAACGAATCTGACGGCTTTTGCCCGCCTCGGCGCCGCTGATTACCAAGTCAGCCCTCCCCATCAGAGAAAAAAACACATCAGAAAACATGAAAGATGGAACCCAAAAAATGTATGTCACGCACTTTCATTGTCGGGCATTCATTGTAACAAGTGATTGGTGTGACTGACAGTTCCGTGTCAACGAATGACACTCCAGGGACAGCTTGAAGTTGTCAGCGCCGTGAAAAGAGGCTGTGCTTTGACAGCGTCTTACCTTTGGCTCTTGCCCCCACTTCCATTCCGGGTGGTCCGTGAATTGCCTTTTTCAACACTTCTCCTTTGCTCTACACTCCCCCCCCACCACCACCACCCCACCACCCACACCCCCACAGGTGCTTATGTCCCCGAAGGCCTGTTGACCTCCTGCACGTGGGACTACGTGACCTTCACCCCCTCCGTGCGCGCCTACACCATGCTGCTCTTCATCTTCGTCTTCTTCATCCCCCTCATCATCATCATGTACTGCTACGTTTTCATCTTCAAGGCCATACGCCACACCAACAAGTAAGTCAGAGAGAGAGAGAGAGAGAGAGAGAGAGAGAGAGAGAGAGAGAGAGAGAGAGAGAGAGAGAGAGAGAGAGAGAGAGAGAGAGAGAGAGAGAGAGAGAGAGAGAGAGAGAGAGAGAGAGAGAGAGAGAGAGAGAGAGAGAGAGAGAGAGAGAGAGCGAGGCATCCCGATGTGTACTGGTTGTGTTCCGCTCCGTAGGGCTGTCTGCAA
This sequence comes from Osmerus eperlanus, assembly GCF_963692335.1. Classification (NCBI taxonomy): domain Eukaryota; kingdom Metazoa; phylum Chordata; class Actinopteri; order Osmeriformes; family Osmeridae; genus Osmerus; species Osmerus eperlanus. The sequence goes on from NC_085023.1 coordinate 13,071,307, forward strand.
AGTGGGAGGCTCCAACGGGAGCAGCAGAGACTCCATCAAGAGCTTCCGCCGTCTGAAGAACGAGTGGAAGATGGCGAAGATCGCTCTCATCGTCATCCTCCTCTACGTCATCTCCTGGTCCCCCTACTCCATCGTGGCCCTGACGGCCTTCGCAGGGTGAGCCCCCGGAGACGCCGCGTCGCCTTTGTCTGTCACACGCAGCCATGGCAACCTGGTATTAGTTGTCTGTTTGCCATTTACAGTGTCTCTCTCGTGCAGGTATGCAGACATTCTGACGCCCTACATGAACTCAGTTCCTGCTGTGATTGCCAAGGCTTCAGCCATCCACAACCCCATCATCTACGCCATCACCCACCCCAAGTACAGGTAACCCATTTCGGTCTGGCGCCATGGAAACTCTGACCTGTTGGCGTGCCTCTTAAGCATCTTCCCTTGCCTATTTTGGGCACCATTATAATATGGGAGAGAAAGTAATCTGCATTTTCATTGTGGCACCTCAGCGGTTAGAAGTCAGCATCAGCAGAGAATATGGGTCAGATAAGCATCTGCTTATTCAACATACTGTATCCTAATTGTGAGGCCACCTACCCACCAGGGGTGATTTCATTTGACTAATACGCACCGGCCCAGTGAACCGTCCATCCCATCAGGATCGATCAAATCCGAGAGAAACTCTCCCGTCAAGCTAAGATAGCTTGTGCTCGGCCTGAATTCTGTTGACCATCAATTAACCTGAATGTCAAATCATCTGGACATTGTTTTATGTTTAATATCTGGGACATCTGAACTGCTGTGAACAGCGCTAAGTGCTTTCGAGGGAGTTCACAGCTGATGGGTTGCTCATTGGCTGTGGTCTGATTCATAGTAGCATGTCCAGAGCCAACGATTTCCTTTAAAACAATACGATTTGGGAGTGTGGTAAGCTCAATCACTGTCATTATTCCTCATGAACCTATAAGCAGGGTTTAACCTGGTATTGTACCTTTGAGGGCGATTCCTGGTACTGCACATTTGAACAGACCCATACTAATCCTTGGACAGAAATAGCCAAAATAGCACCATAGCAACAACTTGTATAGCGAGATGGTATTTAAATGGCCCAAGCTTTGGTTAAGGTGGAAATGTTCGCATTATGTGGTATCTACCAGACAATAAAGAGACTCGGTAAACGCATGTCACCATATAAGAAAGGACAGACATGTATAGTTCCTCCCTTTGTAAACAGTTACTTACCAAGCTATTGCTAAGTAATTAGCTGCACCTATTACCTGAACCTTCCTACTAGCTGAACCCTTTGGACCTACATCTCAGTGTCCTCCCTTCACCATCTCTGTTCCCAGATTAGCCCTGGCCAAGTACATCCCGTGCCTGGGGGCCCTGTTGTGTGTGCGCCCCCGAGAGCTGCGCTCCTTCAGCAGTAGCTTCATGTCCACACGGCGCTCCACAGTCACCAGCCAGACCTCGGACATCAGCCACAACTTCAGACGCACCAGCACAGTCAAGTCCCGTCTCTCCTCTGTCTCTGACAGCGAATCGGTAAGACAGTGTGTGTGTGTGTGTGTGTGTGTGTGTGTGTGTACCTCTGTCTGTTTGTGTCGAGACGTACAGTACAGGATACTGAACTATTATGTTTGCACTTTAAGCAGGGCTGGACAGACACCGAGGCGGAACTGACAGGTTCGGGCTCCAGGCCTGCTAGCCGTCAGGTATCCTGTGATATCAGCAAGGACACGGCTGAGCTGCCTGATTTCAAGCCCTCGGGCTCCTCCAGCTTCAAGTCCAAGATCAGGAACCATGACTCAGGCATTTTTGAGAAGGTACAATCACAGCCCCATTGAAAGATGTTGCCATGTCTGAGTGCGCAGTATCGACCCATTCCATATGGAACACGTGTGTCTGTGTTCTTGCTTGTGTGGGGTTTGTGTCTGTGTTTATGTATGTATAGAACAAACATAAGAATGCCGTACATGTGACCATACACACTTGCAAATGATGTGATATCAACATCAATGAGAGTTTATGACAGTTACAAAGAATTCCCGCTGACTAGCTTGAGAGCTTACATTTGTTTTTGCATTCCACCCGCTAATACAGCACCAACAGCAGTTTGCCTTTTTATATCTCAGATTGAGCCCTACAACTCTGGTGAAAACAGCAGCTGTAGTCCATACGTGCTGTAATGCTCTAACAAGACTGAGGGGAAACTGAGTAGTATTCCAACTTCCATCAGGAAGGATTCATGGGGCCAAATCTGCCTCAAATCTAATAAACAGGTTTTTGGCCTGGAATGTGCCTCTGGATTTGTGTCAGCCAATCACATCGCTCGAGGGCTGATCTTGTATTTCTCAGAGACAGGATGTTGACATGCATCTTGTATAGATACAAGTATCTGTTGAGTGAGCTCTGTGGGAGGGCATTAGACCAGGCAGATGGTATTAATGTCATGTCCTTAATGTGTAATGGTTACTTGGGATGTGAGAAGGTTTACAGTAGGTTTATTGTACTTACAGAAGTATTTATGAGTTTTCATCCAAAGGAGTAAACATGTGTATGTTATTTTAGAGGTGAGAGAAGCAGTGCATCCTAGAACCTGTAGTGGCGGATAAGCTGAATTGTTGTGCCATGTGTTTCTTGACCCTGTTCCAGCACTGCCATCCATTAGCAGTCCAGCTTAGCAGTGGATTAGAACGTGTGTCCCACACTGTGACAGTAGGCCTACGTTCTAAACCCTTTAAACCCCACTTTTTGGATTTCCCTTTCAGTGACCTTAGTGACCTCGGGAATTCTTGGTTGTGATGGGATTCAGCTGGGAAACGAGCACGTCTGGGGCAAATGTGTCTGTGCCATTCGAGGCACGTTTGCATTTTAATCATTTGTGCCCTAATGTTAATCCCAGACGTTGTGTATTTTGGGGAATAATCTTTTAGGGACATGAGTGGGAGCGAGGCTGCTCTTTGTGCTGCGAAATATGCTTTGAGAAAATCCCATTTGCCTCGGATTTAATGGTTGAAATAAACCGGTGAGTTTTTAGATTGAGATGTTAAGTACCCTGGTTCAGATGATCCGCAGTGACATATGATGAGATAGATGGCCTGCAACTCACAGCACTGGCAGTGATCCCTTTTCATCAGTGTGGTGCAAACCAAATCATGCACCAATAAAGGGATTTCATGTGGTTTGCCTTTGATGAGCACGTTTCATGTGAATGTGTTTAAAATGGATGTCATCCATCAGGCTCATTACACAGATTCAGTCAAGTCAAATCACTAATGGACATGTGCACACTGGAAACACACTTTTTTTGGTTATGAAACCACTTGTTACCTAATCTCAACTGCTTCTCTTTCCCTTCAGACCTCATATGACACAGATATGTCCATGGTAGGTGTGGGCCATTATGAGCGAGGACAACCTCCAGCTGTAAGTATTGACAAGAGACCCAACAGTCAATCAATTCATAGTTTGTGTCCCCATTGATCTGCTGGGCCAGCAAAGACTGGAGGCTCCATGTATGATAATGAACCAACCCCAGATGACCAAGGCTCCATGTTAAATTCGATCAAATCCAGGAAACCGCCATTTCTACAGTTACCGAAACCAATACGGCGCCTGGTCTATCAGTACGCTTCGGACCAATCCTCCTAGTCAAATGATTAAAGGTGCAGGCTCATTTGTTCCTGCGCACAACCTGACAGTACTCGCCATTAGCTCTCCAGGAGGCATGTTAACAACAGAAGCAAGGAGGAAGTGGCCTTATTAAATCACTGTTGTTTAATATCAATAAATGTCACAGCAGATTAAATGGGTTTATGAATGAGCGACAGAATTAACTGCCCGAAAACATTCTGGTTGTCTAGCTTCCTCTCCCTGCGAGGGGAATATTGCCACTTGCTATTTCATTTGGAAGTCGACTCAGATAATGTCAAAGTATGAACGATGCTGGCTGATTAAGGTGACATGAGGAACATAGGAATTACTCTGGGCTAAAGAGACAAAATATTGAGAGATGTTATCTTCTTGATAGACTGAACGATACGACCGTCTTTTAGACAGAAATAATCAATGGTCCCCCATGTCTCCATGGATAATCAACACAGAAAGTCCACTGTACATCTTAAAATGTTGTCTTCTCTCTTCTCATGTTGACAGAATGCTGACTTGGAAGGATCTGTGACAAGAGGAATGATTGGTCGGATTCCCAGCATTGTCATCACATCAGAGTCCAGCCCCTTCCTAGCTGTCCTTCGAGCCAGCTCCCGCTCCTCACGCACCCGAGCGTTCAACGGCATCATCGGGGCTGGGGATGTCACTATGGAGACAATGGGGAGGGTTCAACAAGGTCCGACCCTACCTGCCAACGTCATCGATTCTGCTGCTCCAACCGTCTGATTCCCTTCACCAGTATTTATTTGTATTATATGTACGAGCGTAAAGTCAAGTCTAGTTGTGTTTTCAACTTTTCTATGGGTCTTGGTCACCTTTATGTTAATGCTGTGTGTTTTATTTTATTTAGTTAGTTACCAAACAAGGATGACAGGAAGTTGCCAAGTTTACTGGCTGAGTAAATGGTGTTTTATTTTATTTGACTTTTATCTTCTGAGGCTTTGAGTCAGGAAGTCCCAAACTCACACAAAGGTAAACTATTTCAAACACTGTTCACAACCTAAATCCTCTCCTGATGTCTTAGATGTTCAGGAAGCTGAATGAGTTGGGTAGACAGAAATGGTGCTGACTGTGTGTGTGTGTGTGTGTGTGTGTGTGTGTGTGTGTGTGTGTGTGAGCGTGTGAGCGTGTGTGAGCGTGTGTGAGCGTGTGTATGCGTGTGTATGCGTGTTTATGTGTGTGTCTGTGTGTGTGTGTTTCTGTGGCAGCATGGGCTTGACTCAAGAGAGCCACAGAGGGATATTGTACTGATCTATCTGGGCCAGGAGTCACAGAGGACAGGCAGTGGGGGTGGGAAATGTCAAGTCCTCCAGGATATTGATTCAAATCCCCCTCTCTGACTGTAGGTGTCAACAGAGAGAGGGAAGTAAAAGGAGGGAGTAGAGGGGGGCAGAGGGAGGAGGAGAGAGGGGGGCATAGGGAGGGAGACAGGGGGGCAGAGGGAGGGGGAGAGGGGGGCAGAGGGAGGGAGAGAGGGGGGCAGAGGGAGGGAGGGAGAGAGGGGGGCAGAGGGAGGGGGAGAGGGGGGCAGAGGGAGGGGGAGAGGGGGGCAGAGGGAGGGAGAGAGGGGGGCAGAGGGAGGGGGAGAGGGGGGCAGAGGGAGGGAGAGAGGGGGGCAGAGGGAGGGAGAGAGGGGGGCAGAGGGAGGGAGAGAGGGGGGCAGAGGGAGGGAGAGAGAGGGGGGCAGAGGGAGGGAGAGAGAGAGAGGGGCAGAGGGAGGGAGAAAGGGGGGCAGAGGGAGGGAGAAAGGGGGGCAGAGGGAGGGAGAGAGGGGGGCAGAGGGAGGGAGAGGGGCAGAGGGAGGGAGAAAGGGGGGCAGAGGGAGGGAGAAAGGGGGGCAGAGGGAGGGAGAGAGAGGGGCAGAGGGAGGGAGAGAGGGGGGGGGGGGTTGTTGTTTTGTTTGCAGTTGATGCTTTTAAAATACATCTTGTCTTGTACAGCACAGTAAACCTACTAGAAATTATCCTTGTCTGAAGCTGCCTGAAATTCATATTGATTCTCCATGTCATTATGCCTCCTTCTCTGCTTTCTCCTGGCCTTGAAGGGTTTCCATATTCAATTACAAATGACAATATATGAAAACAGTGTTTTTGCCCAAAGTATGTATGGAAATTCATAATGCTATTCATTTAAAGCGAATGCAATATCCTTCAAGGTATTTCTAAAATGGAACCGTAGGAAAGCTCATTAAAAAAGCAATTGAAAACCTTGACTCCTCATGTAATCAAACTAACTTGATGACATGTAAGAGAGTGTTATTTTGAACAAGAAGTACCAAACATTTGGAACGGAGCTCCAACAGACCAAACACGGTACTACACACCCTTCTCCTACCCCCGACAAGAGAAAAGGGTTTCCCTCTTTTCTTATCTTCCAGGAGAAGCTTCTGGCCCAGCATGAGGTCATAAGGTAGACCAAAAGGGTCTACAGTATGGAGAAAGGAGTCCGAGGAAAACTAACTTTTCCTGGATTTATAAATATTCCCCAAGGACCACAGGATTCATGGACACTATTTCAATGACAGTAGTTGATGTGTTAAAACGTGTGCTTTTCTCATTATTTAGAATTTTGTTTTAATTGATATTTGGTCATAACTTCCCTTCAGTTACAGTTACATTAGTCAATCTTTCGATCCAAATAATTGTATCATACATATTTTGAAGTATAAACGATGCATGAACATTTGAAACACTGAAACCAGTTACCGGCCATTTCACACCTATACGTGAATCTCAGGACAACGCCCAGCTGGAGTAACTGACCAATGAACGAATTCACCGTCACAAAGGTACCCCCTTTCTTCGTGGATTATAAAAAACCCTGACGATTAACAATTACCCCCACTTTTTCGTAGGAATAAACCTGAAGTGAACGCATCACTCCTACCTATTCTTCTAAATTAGCAATTCACTGGACCACCAGGAACTTTGACGAAAGATCCCTTTGTTCTATATTACCAACCGTTTGACGCGACAACCGAACTTTGACCCCTCTTCTTCACACGACAAAAGTAACTGCGACTAGCTAGATTTCTTACTTGTGTCATTGGCATGTTGTGGTTTAATTTGTCTGTGTTTGTTTAGTTTACAAATGATTTAATCTAACTCTCGTTAGGATATAGTTTCTGCTAGACTGTGGTCCATTGTTCTAACGAGGCCTATCTCTCTCTCTCTCTCTGACTCTTCCCCTTACCCACGCGCTCTTCACACAGCCATTGTGTATCCCGCTTTCATAGTATACTGTACTATTCAAGCTCGAAACTAACCCATAACGTCTTTGGTATTTGTTCTTTATATAATTACATTTTCTTAAATAAATCATTGTGTATAATACTCGCATTATCCCTAATGTTATCTGATCTGCTCTACTTTCATAGAATTCATTACTTAAGATTAGACTGATTTTAACGAAGGCTATTATTAAACAAGGTTCTATAAGGTTTCCTCAGTCCCTTTAAACAAATTCTGAGGTGGTGCCCCCTTAACTGGATACTTTATTATAAATTAAGTATTTCTAATCTTAAATGAGCAAACCCTGCTACACATTAATTATTATTATTTTTAAACATAGTTTCTGTATATTTGTGTTTAGTTGTGTGTACTGTTGTGATAAAAACATTTCTGCTTGGGGTTGTTACTAAGTGAATTGTATGTCATGATATGTCTAGTGTTAGAATGTCAAATGCGAAGTACTCAAAAAGGTGGTTGAAAGGGACATAATTATTGTATGTATGCCTAATTTGGGGGTTATGTGCATTAATATTGTGCATCCCACATTCATCATTATTAATACATATTGTGACAAGTATAATTTGAGTAAAATTAAGTCTTGTTCCACTGCAAAGAAAAAAAACATAAATATGAACCTGAACACAGTCGGTTCCGACAGTCCTAAACAATATGAACAAAAGCAAGAGAACAAGACAAACCTGAAAATAAACTTACCCTTCCTAGGCACTGTAATTCACCTGCCTATTTGAACACTATCTTGCAACAAACATTTCTCAACAGGGTTCACAGTGCTGAATACCACAGATACAACAGAAGCTGTTTTATCATGCAATCCTGCTTGCATCTAACATGCTACCCATGGTCAGTCTTGTTAATGTATGTAGGACATGGCCACATGTACCTTCATGCTGTCAAACAGCATGGACTCGGATGGCTGAGCGGTTAGGGAATCGGGCTACCAATCAGATGGTTGCCGGTTCGATTTCTGGCCGTGCAATATGACGTTGTGTCCCTGGGCAAGGCACTTCACCCTAGTTGCCTATGGGAGAATGTCCCTGTACTTACTGTAAGTCGCTCTGGATAAGAGCGTCTGCTAAATGACTAAATGTAAATGTAGTCATGATGATTCTCCCACCCTGCTCTTGATGGAGCACTACTGTGACATGAAGGTCTGGAAATGGCTTTAAAGGCAGTGACCCTTTACTTAATCCCAATGATGCAGCCTCAGAAATGATCCCACAACTCTAATGATGAATCTGCAGTAGAGTATTCAAGTCCAAAAAGTGAGATGGGTGATGTGGTCAGCATTGAGTCATCAAATGTTAAGATTTGTTTTGATCTGTTGCGTTGTAGAAAGGTGTTTCATGCATATATGCAGGCGTTTTAAATATGTGTTCATGTATATTTATTATTATTGAGAGTATTGTTTGTACTTTGAGAGGCATCTATCACACATGGCTGTTATATATATTTCTGTTATAAAATAATGATTTATTGTAGATTACAAATTGCTATATGTCCAAGCAGTGTTGTTGTCATTTATATTTTTAAATAAATATTCAGTACTTACTGTGTTATGATTTTGTCTCATATACATTTTGTCTTAAAGGTTTGGGCAAAATTCAACATGAAAGTATCCTGGGGGGTTTTCTGTGTTCTTGACCTGGAGGTCTCTTGGGTCATGCTGTTCTGCACTCGGCTTCTGTGTGCTACTGACAGGCCACAGTAGAGCTAATGAACTGCTTACAAACTCACAAACAATGTGCAGTCATATGAGAAAAAGAACAAAGTTCTTCAATGCAACTTACTGTCTGTCATGTACTGTTTTTTCTCTCTCATTCCCAACGTCCACTCATAACCAATATAAAAAACGAACTTAAAAAATGTATTTACAGTTATTCAGCTCATGTACACAATACATGAGCTGAATAGACAAGAAAAATGTAAACATTAAATCATGAGCAACGCGTAAAATAATGTAATCTGCATATATTTCCAGTTACATAATACATGGAACCTAACACTGGAACAACAGTTCTACATGGGGAAAATCAGATGGCAACGGAGCTAGATAGCTGCGTCAAAAAAAAGAAAAAGCACACCAAGTCACATGACACATGGACTGTTGCACCAGAAAAGACATGGATATTTTCTTTCAAAGTATGCAGGCATCTGATCACAGACAGAGGGTTGAGGTTCTGTGAAATGTAAACCATCCCATCATCACCAGCTTTCGGTGCCCAGGCTGTGACCTGCAGGGCCAGGTAGTGGGGACAGCCAGACACAGGGTGGGTGGGCTTTATGTAACCACACATTCACTACAGTACATGACCTCCATTTGACATTGAGATCCAGTGGGTGTTCTCCTCCCCTCACACGGATTTCTGGATAGTTGGAACCACAGTCTTTGTGTGAGAACAAACACTTAGACACTGTTGCAGAGCATGAGAGATTTTGGGCTTTGGAGATTTCTTCAATATCAGGGTATATTGAAAAACCCAGCAGATGCAATTATTTCTGAATTGTTTCTGACCATTGTTTGCAAAACAATGTAGAACTTTGTATCTGTGCTATAAGAAAATGCTTACATTAAGTAGCTCATAGGCAGCAAAGCCATTTTCACATCTCATTCTAGGTGAGTTGAGACTAACATTTGAGTGGGAACAACCTGGGTACAAACTGTAAATAAAACTTCAGTCGAATTATAATATGTTGCTTCTCAATGATTGAAAAGTTTGGCTATTGTCTTTGCTAACATCAACTAAACCAGGAACTTAGATTGTCAAAGAGCTTAAACTACCCACAAAGAGCAACGTCATCTACAACATTCTCTCCATAGATGACTGATGAATGAACCTCCAGGAATATCCAGGAATGCACATTTACACCTTTAAGTGGGACCATTGCAAAAAGTGTCCAGTTCATCATGTGTCACGTGTATGTGTTTGAGAGTCTATGACGTCTAAGTGGAAGTTTCCATTGCTATTGGTGTTCCAAACCCATGAATGCTACCACTCAACTCTAAACATGTGCGTGTGTGTGTGTTAACCACAAGCAGTTTATGTGGATGATGGTCCTCACAATAATCTCAGTGGCAATAATGGAGACGGAACTACAATCTCACCAATAAATTATTCTGCACATCTCTCCCGCAGATATACGTAGACAATCACTGTCACTGACCCTCATTTCTTTTTTTAAATAAAATATTTAATCTCCAAGGTGTTTGGAAAAGTTTTGCAGTCTGCAGTCCATGATTATAGTTGGATTATCAGTGCAGCACAGAGACAACCTTCGGTTTGCCTTTCACAGCCAATAAATAGAGTCAATAAACCCAATAGAGTCATCGAGATGGATAAATATTGGGTATGGATGGATCTTTCTGTCCTGAAAATTGCTGTCATCCCCGGTGTCAGTTATCTGCTTTAACAGACTCTAACTCGTCCATACACTTCCAGTGTGGGTCTTTTTCAGCACTTTTGGCTCATTAGCAGCACATGTAAAGTACCTAATATGGAAAAAGACCCCCCCCCAAAAAAAAAATTAAAACGTTGAAAATGTTGAACATCCTTTCGTACAGTTCCAAAAAGGATGTCCACATTTGGCCCATCTGCGAAACCTATACATTAATGACATCACACCCCAGCTCCATCCACACCCAGCCCTTTTTTTCTGTCTCTCTCAGGAATTCAGTGGGATGGAGCTATTTATAGCAGGTTAGAATTAGGTAAAGAATCCCTGGATATATTTCCTGTCTCTTTCCCTCTGGTTGGATTCCTCCCGCAGTGTGTTTTTGACTGCTCTGAGCCAGGGAGACTGCAGGGGAATAAGGTGATGATGTTGATGAGTCCCTTGAGCGCAGGGGCTTAGCCAGGACATTATTTCTGGGGGGGGGGCCAGCTCTAAAAAGTCTTTTATTTGGGGTGGCACTTGATTGTCAAAAACAACTATTTTAAAACTCACACACTGCATCAGAGCACTCAGAGCAGCAGTTTTCTAACGGTATCCAGTGGTTAGCTGCTGGTCTCCATTGAAGCACTGTCAGAATGCAGGCACGTTGGTTTGTGTCTTGCGCTGTTGATGGGGACGTGGCCCAACATGTTGCGAAAATGGGGCTTTTAGTGTAAGTGACAAATTACAATATAAGACGACTTAATAAAAAAAATCTAATGCATTTATTTCAGCTTTACACCGTTTCTGTTCAGGAGTTTTTTTTTTTTTTTTTTTTCGTGCCTTGAGGTTGGGGGGGGGGGGCTGGCAGGGTGGCCATTCTCTGACCAATGGTGGCCGTGGCCTCCCCTGGCCACCATGTGGCCACGCCCCTGCTTGAGCGCTCCCCATACTTCACTGCTCCAAGCGTGATTGACAGACCAGAGTCTGAGTCTTATAGCCTTGAGGCTGAGGCTCACGGTGTCTCAGTCAGTACCGATAGTACAGCATTGTATCTCATTAGCTCATCTGGAGTAAAGAATGCACAGAAATAAATGGACTACTGATTGTTCCTTGTGACAAATCACTCTTAGCAACTGGCTATCAATCCCGCTGACAATCATCTATCCCGCAATTATGAGTAAGTGCCAAGACTATGTTATGCACTGAACAGCTGCATCCACGCCATAAATCCTTGAAAATCAAAAATGTTGAAGTTTCAGACGACCCAGTTGGGTGACAATATGTGGACAGCGGCAGGTGTGGAAAGGTGGGACATGTACCTATGACACACAATAGCTCTTACGAAACGTATTATGTGGCGAACTATTCATTAAACTTTCCATTCTCCTTTCGCTTTTGATGGTGAGCGAGGTCGTAAACATAAAAAGGATGACTGTCGCTTTAATAATTCCTCTTTAATGAAAATCCTCTGTTAACCCCCCCCCCCCCCCCCCCCTTCCGTGAGCTGACGTAGCCCTGGGGTCCCGGGGATCGGATAAGGTTGTCCCGAGTGTCATACTGTAGCGAAACTCAAGAGGGGACGGCAAGAGGAGGACCGCATTTAACAACTGCAGGTAGTAACGTAAAGCCGTCGCCTTTTGAGCGCTTGTCGCCTTTTGAGCGCTTAACTTGACAGGAACTGAAGGGCCTTTAAACCACTTGTTGCTTAACAATATATCCTTGTTTGTCGCCATTGGACAAAACAACGCATTGCATGGGATCATGTTTGTCTGAATAATCACTCAGTTGCTTGCTGTAAGCGGATGCCAGCTCCGGTTTTCGACTGCAACCATTAACACTTGAACACGCAATTACGTCCGTTTTAGTTGTCACCTGAAATTCCATTATTCCCCACTCTGGATCACCTGTTGCTGAAACCAGACCTGAAACTGTCATCAACTTTTAGAAGCGGAATTGTGAGAAGTGTGAATGTGTAGACTATTAATTGAAGCTGATAGCCTACTATCCTGACCTACATTGCATTTATATGAATCGTGCTGCTGATTTGTGTGTATTTTAATAGTTTGACTTGGGAGGCTACTTGAGCATGTATTATTTAAGTTTTCAGCATATGAATATACAGGAAATTTGCATAATTGCATACAGTGGCCTATATAGACACTCATTGTCATTTCAGATGGACGTTACACTTGCTATTACTATGATGTCCTTTTCAGAGAGAAAAGAATAACTTGAACAGAATCTCGAGGTTTGATGATTGTTGTTGGAATGTAATAGCGCAGCCTGTGTGCAGCTGCTGGGTTCCAGGAAGGGCGGTGACAGTGTTTCATGTAGCAGAGGTGTGAATAGACTCACACTGGGCCAACACTGGGCCACCACAGAGGACAGGAAGACACCAGGCAGATAGATCAAGTGCCAATGCTTCCCACATCCACATCTCTCAGTAGACACCAGACCAGGACCAATAAACTCCATGCCTGCCATTGGCTGATAAAGCATTATCCAGATGACCTAACAGGCTGTCTCGCCACCACACGTCTGAGTCGTGGAGTGGGCCTGTGACAGGATAGACCAGGATCAGTGGAACATTCGCTGTGTTCCCAACAGGTGCATGATTGGCATACCCATGCTCCTACTGTAGATGTGTTGAGTGCTGCAATGTACCATGGCAGATATCGTAGATGGAGTGGTCTCATGTCTTCGCCCAAGTATCGTCAGATTGTTTCCTAGCTAGCTCATTGGCTACTTCTTCTTGTCGTGCCCTAGTGGAACAGCACATCCAGGTATTCTTATTTGATCGTTGATCATTCTTGACCTGGGGCCATTGCTGCGTCATATCAAAAGGGTAATTAGTTGTGTGTGTTATGGCTGGATACAATAACAGGGCAGTCCAAAGTGTGCATACAGAGTGAGACTCAATGTCGGACCCCTCTTTGTGATCACACACTGTGTCATGGTCAGTAGTCTATTCACAGGGATTAGAGACACACCCTACCCCCCCCCCCCCCCCACAGAATACACCACACTGGGTTTAACTCCGCCACTGAGGGCAACCAGGAAATATCTTATGCATGAATGTGATGGCTACACACGCTCTCTCTCTCTCTCTCTCTCTCTCTCTCTCTCTCTCTCTCTCTCTCTCTCTCTCTCTCTCTCTCTCTCTCTCTCTCTCTCTCTCTCTCTCACACACAAACACACACATAATTATATTTCCATAAAGTAATATACAGTAATATACTTGTAGTAATACAATGTATCTTGGATTTCTTTTTGTTGTTGTTTTCTCCCTGCTAGCCAATTGTTTTTTTTTTCTCCATATTAACCCTCTCATCTAATACTTCCCATTGATAAGGAGGACTAAACTTAGTTCAGAAACATTTTGGTAGGCAGGCCTCTTCCAAATTAGGCTAGGCCAGGGAGCAGGTCCTTAATGACTAGCCTATCTCATGTCCTGTGTGACTGAATACAGTAGTTCAGGTCGTGACAGGACTGGAGTTGCCCACTGTATCAGTACCAGAGAGCTGGTATCTGTCTATGTCTGGAGCGTTACCAGGCCTGAAGTCTTCTTAGAACTGCATTACCCAGTACCACATAGTTCTCCATATTCAAGGTCAATGGGAAAGTTGATTGGATTAGGGACCCACACAAAATCCAATACAGTCTTATACTGTGTATATTAACATTTACCATTCACTCATTTAGCAGACACTTAGGCGACATACAAATGCAGTGCATATCAAAATTACAGCAGCATATCAAGGATCAGAACTAGGTTTTATCCTTAACTACACGTTTCCTCAAGCCACCCCCAAACATGAGGTGTGTTGGGGAGAACCGGTGTGAGGAAGACCCCTGATAGAGGGTTTTGAGGGGGAGGGGGTGTCTAGAAAAATCTGTTGGCCATGGAAGGGGCTATATTAGCCCTGTGTATCATGGAAGGTCTGGCATTCTGGGTGTCTCCTTACATGCCATATACGGGAACCCCCCCACTCCACACCCCACAATGCCACAAGTGCTATCACAGTGTGCAGAGTAGGTGGCTATTCTTAGGCTGTCACTTCAGCTCATCAGAGCAGGCAAGACCTCTCTTTTCTCTCTCACTCATTCCTGTTTTTCTGTCATTATCTATTTTCATTATTCTCTCTTTCAGATAAAGTGGTGTGTGTGCTTCCTCCTCTCACCGGGCCTTTGCGAGGCACTTTGGGGAACTATTGTAAACTTTTCAGTATTTCAGTCAAGTTACATCGAGTTTTTATTTTCTTTCAGAGGCTATTCGGCTCCTGCCCCACCCCCCCAACCCCCATTTTTTGTCACCACCTTGGAAAAAGATCTGACAATAATCCAAACAACAAAGACTTTAGAAGAATGAGTACCTACAACGTGTCACTGAACGGGCCTGCGCCTTGGGGCTTTAGGTTGCAGGGAGGAAAGGACTTCAACATGCCACTGACCATCTCTAGGGTAAGTGACCGATCCATACAAATGTTCAAATAATCTAAGGTTGTGCTAAGAATGGACTCTCAGACAAGCTATATCATGTCTTTGGTTAACGTGTTGGTGATATTTTTGTCCAATAGGATGAGCCTATGTTTGTCATTGTGCCAATAAATGATGTGTCTTAGCAGTGATATGATCAGTAAGTGGTCCTATATTATATATTCTATTCCGGTATTCTCTATAATCTGCTATACTTGTGTGTGTTTTCTACAGTGTGGAACATTGAGACTTTAGGGGCGTGTCCTATGGCAGGACTTGATATGTGGGGTTGGTTGGATGTCTGCTGATGTTCAGTGGTGTCCAATGATCTGGGAGGCCATTTCTAGGGTTGGTTGTGGTATGGTCTCTTTTGAGTGTACATACTTGTTCTCTTGGAAGATACAGTCTCACACTCCAGCTGGTCATTCAAAATGATCTGAGGATATAGGTTTATTCTATACACTGGAATAATCCAAGGGCCACAATCTACTGGTTTTTCAACACAGGTGTACATGTGTCTTGTGAGCCCCAAATACTATTCTTTTAGTTTGAAAGACAAAGGGTTCCAGGTAAATGGCAGGATGCTTTGGAAAAGCAATTCTATTGTTACACAAAGCAGAATGGTGACAAGAGAATGTCCTTGTGTATTTTGAGATAGGGATCGTCTTCTGCTGTCAACTGTCAATTTGACAATGTTACAGGTATTTTAAGACATGGAAGGTAAACATAACCAAGGATAGATGATCCAGAATGTATCCAGAATTTTCTTTATTGGCCTGAAAGCCTTCTGTGGCGTGTGCACAGAAAATGATCAAATTGGTTTTAGGTGTTAACTTCGTCATGGAAAGACATTCTACACTATCGCTACACTACCACACTAAACATTCGACACGTTCGCTTTCATGATCGACAAATGCTGCGGCATACACACATACAGGCATTAATCATCCGTTCAGACGCTTGTGTGTCTTTACATTCCTAACATGCGTGTGTTTGGATGGAGGAAGCATCTGCACACATCTTTATGTGTGCAAATGTCAATGTACAATACCCTACATCTGCGATTGAGCGGTGTGCTGTGTTTGCGGCCATCAATTCTACCATGATAGTGTCTATTGGAGACTATGTACCATGAAGTCTATGGACCATGTTTCTGAACATCCACTGTGTGGCCGCCTGACATTAGAGGAACCAGAATTGAAAAAATGAAAAAAGACAGGTGTGTAAAAAGATAGCATGAATGTCAAACAGTGGCAGTTGGAGTCAGTCCATTGTGATATGATACAATGGACTGACTCCATTGTATCATATCATTTCTGTCCCCCGTCCACACATTACTTGTGGCCAGAGAACAATTTTGACTCCTCTGTTCCTCGAGAAACCATTCCCAGTCATTACATGACGACACAAGCTTCCTGCTTCTTGACTGTTTCAAACAATTATAATTTTCAGCATGAGTAATACAGCATGAAAGCTCTAGTAAACATGCCAGTGAAGGGATATTTCCACAGTATAGCCATGGTCGAGGAACGAAGGCAGTGGCACAAGAAAGTAACCTGACTCACCAGATGGTGTGTTACACATATCCATCTGGGAAGTCATCCTCATCAACTTTTTGGGCAGACAGTTTCCAAAAAACATTTGGCAGGTGATTGAATGAACCGTCTGTCTATCATCGTCAATCACGGGCTATCTTCATCCACGCCTGTTGCTGCCAGTAGTTCCTCATGAGATGCTGATTGGTCCGAACCACTGTGCTTTGGGCACCAACGGATAACTTGGAGGCAAGATGGATTCTCATGAACTCGCAAATCCAACTGTCTCGCGAGGTTAACAAGAAAGGGAACATGCAGTGAAACCTATCTGAAGGAGATGGATGGTTTGGATGAATGATCGTTGCGAGCACAGTGTCCATTAAGTTTCATGAGATGTTCTCAGACTTAAGGCTCCATTCCCAGGAGAACCTCAACCAGGTTCCCATTAAGCTCTGGCTACGAGACAGGGGGCTGAGGCTAGGAGACAGGGGGCTGAGGCTAGGAGACAGGGGGCTGAGGCTAGGAGACAGGGGGCTGAGGCTGGAGACAGGGGGCTGAGGCTAGGAGACAGGGGGCTGAGGCTAGGAGACAGGGGGCTGAGGCTAGGAGACAGGGGGCTGAGGCTAGGAGACAGGGGGCTGAGGCTAGGAGACAGGGGGCTGAGGCTAGGGGCATGTAGCCTTAGCAGCACCAGGCCCAGTCACTCAGCCATCCAACAGGTGGATGGCTGACTGACTGGATCTCTCTCTCTCTCTCTCTCTCTCTCTCTCTCTCTCTCTCTCTCTCTCTCTCTCTCTCTCTCTCTCTCTCTCTCTCTCTGTCTCTCTCTCTCTCTCTCTCTCTCTCTCTCTCTCTCTCTCTCTCTCTCTCTCTCTCTCTCTCTCTCTCTCTCTCTCTCTCTCTCTCTCTCTCTCTCTCTCTCTCTCTCTCTCTCTCTCTCTCTCTCTCTCTCTCTCTCTCTCTCTGGGGGGGATCTGCAGCATAGGCAGTATCTGTCCTGTCTAATAATAGGCCACTATTGCTGCACTAGGCAATGCTGATTGTTTGGGTGGTCTGTGGTATCTTTTTTGGCAACATGCCAGGTGTGATAGTCAGTAGGAGAACTGGGGGGTAGTGTGTGTGTGTGTGTGTGTGGGGGGGGGGGGGTTGGTATGAGAGGAAAGGGGAACAAGGTAAGGGAGGCATGGGTTAAGGTTGTGAAGGTGCAGATCACCAAGCTGCCTGTGTCACTCACAATCCCGCATCTTGCAACCCTCGGCCGGGTCCACACACCCACCAGTCTAACCACACTGGCTCCAATGACACTGACATGTCCCTTACTGTACTGTATGTCAGCAATAGCCCCGGTCGTTAGCCACATGAGATCCTAGAGATCTTACACAGGGTGGCACAAACAGAACTGAATCCTCAGGACTGTTTTACGAGAAATACATTTTGCCGTTGCCCTTATTCGGTGGAACACTTACCAACGACCACCGACTGAAATGCTTTTAAAGGGGTGCTTTGTGTAGGATGTGTGACATCTGTTGATAATTTGCCATCATTATGATGTTGTCAGAGGAGTTGAGTGTGTTTCCATAGTGAAGGCAGAACTAACATTCCATGCTGAGACCTCAGGAGACAGTCTGGCTGTAGAAGATTCTTCCCATTTGTCTGCATGCTGTAGTGTATTAAACTGGGATCAGGGTTAAGATAGCAAAGGTATGGCTTTAGACCTACCTCAACAAGGTCTTTCTCGATCTCCCTCTCTCTCTTTTGGTACTTTTATTTTTTTGTTTTACATACATTTATTGCCACACCATATGCGTGGATAACTGCTTTGCCAGCATAATATTTAACTTTTTTGGTGCTCAGTGAATGTTGCTGCTTGGATGAGATGAAAGCAACTGAATGGAACCACTCATCCTGGACTTAAAGCAATCACTGTGAAATGCATTTATACCCTGACAATGTCTTTACATGAACAAAGTACAATATAGACGTTCTCTCTTGTACAGTATACTCAAGATTTAGCCCATAGCACTATTGAGACATTTCCACAGTCTGCTTTGTCTAGATTGTTAATCAAGTTGTGGATGATTTGGGTTTAAGTTGAGGTGAATGCATTTTTACGAGGCTAAAGAAATAAAAACAGAAGCAGATGGCATATTGAAGGCATGAAACCTTGCTGTAATGGCAAGTAACAGATGGTTAGTTATAAATACCTTACTTTAAGGTTGGGATAAAAGGAAAATTGGCCAGGAGAAGGGATGGACTTTAAATAACCTATTTTTTGTGTGAAAGTAGTTTTGCACCGTGTGGACAATTGTACCTTTTTTTTTTTTTACTTTCTGTGAATGATTCATTCACATCCAAATATTTGCCTCAAAGACACAGCTCATTCATGGGCAGAAGCCTTTAATTTGCAGTTCGATTCGGAATGTTAAGACAGCAGCTATCTCTGTCACTAATTCAACTTGATACCTCTGACTGTGGGGTAGTGAGCCCCCATTTTATTACTTCATAAAGTCCTTGTATTTATGAGAAAGCACGATGACATTTCCTTTAAGACCGGACTGGTATTACAGTCTAATGTGGCCCTGTCTGACGTCTGACTTAAATGTCATGGATCGACTACACAATGCTAGCTACACACAGATGCTTCTATACAGTTTTGAATAGCTGGTTGTTTACTGCCATACGTTATGCGGTCAGAGATATAAACTCCAATGTTTTGGGTCACCTGTAAGGGCATGTGCAACACACCAAGGGTTTTTGATGTAATATTATTTTAGTAAAGTGATCTAATCTCGTAGGAATTTAGTCAAGCTTCTCTGTACCCCGTTAAGCCCAGAAGATAGGGTTATACGAGCAGCTTTCATTTGATCTGTAGTAATCTTTTTAGGACATTCTTTGATGCAGTTTCGGGGCCTCCCTGCTGGTCCGCTCTCCTTGGGTAGAGACCAGAGAATCTTCTGGATTTCAGGTGTCTGCTTACGGGCCGTTCTTAGTCCTTCATATCCATTGCAGCTAGGTTTTCCATCTTGGATAGATCGGGTAACATTTGGGGATGATGTGATCATCTCTCGTGGGCGGTAGTTAAGTGGACAGCCCTCACACATTTAGTCTAGCAGACTGATATTGACAGATGAACACTAATCCTCAAAGGTGCATGTGGATGATGCAGTAAGTCATGATGGTATCTCAGTTTGAGTGTCAGAGCAGTCTGTCACCCATTTCTCAGGGATATAGAACCACAGAGCTTCTCAATGAAGTTATGCTAGGTGTAATCTGTTTTGACAGAGGATGAACTGAAGTACCGGCATCCTTCCATCACAAAAATGTTGATCCTTCAAGTCAACACGACAGATTTTTGTTTTATAATCCAAAGTGTCTTCTTTGTAAATTTCTTCTCTGTGGTGCTTTTGGGACAGACAGACATCACCCCCCCTTTATATATCGGTCCTTAGATTAAGCAGAATCAGATCAACTGTCAACCTGTTCTCATCAGCATATTGACAATGTGTGTGTGCTGCATTCTGAAATATTCAGTCTTTTTACCTGCCCGAGTACATACAGAAATGCTTGGTTGTTTAATTTATTTGACATATTGCTCAGATTTCCTTACCGCCTATTGACCGAAGCTCCCACCACTGTAAATCTAATCTCTTGTCACTAATAGTGCACAATCTCATTGCTGAGCTCTATACATTGATACTGCACCAGAGGAAGCCTTTGGTGGCTACTTGCCATGCTGCAACCCCTACCCTACCCCTAACCTTCCCCCATCCCCCACCCCCTCCTTCTTTACATTACAGTAGCAGACCAGAGCCTGATACACCCCCCCCCCCCCCCACCGGCCTCCATTGTACCTTGATAATGTTGTCTTTAATGTAAGCCCTGGCATAACAGGCCCTTGCATTCCAGACACCACTACCCCACCCCCTCAGCACTCTCGTCACCCCACACCACCTACCATCCTTGCCCCCTTTCCTCCCCTTGGTATGACAGCCAGCAGGCCGGGGCTGATGACAGGCAGGGCTGTTTTTAGCAAGCCACTGAAGGTCAGCGCTGCTGGGGCAGATTGTGAGGGCTATAGATACCCACCAGTGCCCACACTTACCCACATACCTCCTCTCTTCTTCCTTTTCCCCCTCTCCCAGCCTTGTCTAAAAGGGGCTGGAGATTTAGAGTCGAAGTATGTCCAGTTATACAGCCATATTTTACCAGTCTCTGGTTTTAGGAGTGGGCTATCCTTCTGATGATGTTAGTTGTCTGCTGGGCTGTGTGTCCTTGATGTTTCGATGTTTTATTGATGCTACTGAGAAGTCATCTGGTCCAGTCACCTATGAAAGATGGCCAGGATGTTTCCCAGAATGCACCGCTGGACTTCTAGGTGGTGGGTTCTGTGGAAATTCAGAGGTCAAATAACCTTTATTGGCTGCCAGATCATTTTCACACTTTCAAACTCACACAGCAGAAACTAGCTCACATATACTGTATGTTTGTGTTTTTTGGTTTCCCAGAATGTTGCCCTACAGTATGACAGAAATCAATTCAATTCCTCAACACATTCTATTCCTATAGCATTGTGCAGCGAATAGTCCTTGCCCTCTACAGCAAAGTTCACATCCATAATTGTAGGCAGTGCATGAAGAGAAAAAACCTCTCATCTTCTGATCTGATTAAAGGATTACATAATGGGCATG
Source organism: Osmerus eperlanus (assembly GCF_963692335.1). Classification (NCBI taxonomy): domain Eukaryota; kingdom Metazoa; phylum Chordata; class Actinopteri; order Osmeriformes; family Osmeridae; genus Osmerus; species Osmerus eperlanus. The sequence goes on from NC_085023.1 coordinate 13,092,292, forward strand.
GTAGTTTAGGCCAGCCAGTCAGTCTGTTATAAAGCAGTAAACAGAGTATGGGGCCTCCTTGCGCTATTTATAACCTGCTGGCTGGCAATCACTTTCGTTAGCTACTGTATTTCTATCTATCTCTTTTTTCCCCTCTTTCTAACCGCTGTTCCTTTCACTCTTCTGTTGCCCATCTTCAATTGACATCTCTCCTCTCTTCTCTTTATCTCTCTTATCTAGTCTTACTCTTTCCCCTCTCTTCCTTTCTCTTGCGTTCTTTCCATTCGGTTTGCCCCCACTTTTCGACATGATCTTAGCTCTGGCGTACCAAACAGGGCTCTTTGTGTTGTGTGAGTGCTCTGGTGATTTGAGTTGGCATATCAGCCAACCCTTTACCCACATACATCCTTTGGCCAGAGTTGGGGGGTGGAGAGTTAACACAGATTTTGTTAGCCAGTTGGTAATCCACCCTCGCTCCTATCAAGCCTTTTGTTTTGCCTGGTGCCTTAATGTTTACTCTCCTCTTTGGCTTTGGAAGTCTCTGGATTCAGTCAATGAAAAGCAAGAGTTTGAATGAATGTGGAGTTCAAATGCAGTTCAAACTTGGTTTCTGAGAACCAAACTACACGGTAGCAAGTCAGGCACATTTTTTTGTTGTTACACTTGTCAAAGGTTTGATTGAAACAATTCCAAGGGAACGTTTTGTGCATTCACCTGCTAAGGTAGCAGCACAGATTCCTGGCTCTAGAAATAGCATGAGTATTCATTGCATCCTTATCTAATTTCCTGCTCACCAGTTTGACAGTGTGTCTCTGATGGTGCACATGACATCCTGATAGCAGAAGTCAATTTGACCACTGCCTCTCCAACAACCACCACTCACAGAAGACCACTTAATAACTGCCTGGCCAACGCAATATCCTGTTTCCTATCCTGACAGTAGAGTAGGACCAGCATACCATGAAGTGTATTCCTCAGAAAAGAAAATTGCCTCCCCTTGTGTGTTTTTCAAACAAGCCTTATTGTTTGAAATGGGGAAAGAGAGGGGGAGAGTTTAGACCTCTTCCAGGCTGAACATACGTAGCTGGGGGAAATGATGTGAATGAGTTGTTTGGAAGAGAGTGACTGAGGAACTGTAGATTTGAGAAGAAAGAGGCCCAGCTGATGGCTGAGGAGTGGAACATAGCTGGCTCTGACTGACTACCAGGTTCAGGTGAACCACAGTCTGTCACTGTTTGTGTGTGTGTGTGTGTGTTTGTGCGAGAGTGAGAGAGAAACCAACAGTAGATACAGAGGGAGAAATAAATACATTCATTGAGATAAAGGGGGGTTAGCTAAGGTGATGGGTGAAAGGTTGCCCGGAGCCCCCTCTGTGAGGCCGCAGTAGTGCGTGTTTCTGAGTCAATCGCCATGCAGCTGGCCCCGGCCCCACCTCCGGCATCCACCCAAGCGGCAACGCCATCGTCACGGCAACCTTTGGTGCATGCCGTATGTCAAAAGACTCCTAGCAGTCTTGTCTGCCAATTAGAGTTGACATTTTGTGGCGGAAGGGCCCGCTATAAAAGACCAGCCACTGCGATGCCTGGGAGCCCTGGGGGGGGGGGGGGGGGGGGGGGGGGGGACAGAGAGACAGCCACTCAGAGTTCACCGGTGTGATCACCTGAGCAGAGTGATTATTCCCGGCATCAGGAATGAACCCCGGGCCCAGCTCCAGCTCTCCCCTTACCAGACCCTGCCTCTAGGGAGCGACATTATCCCTGTGACTGGAGCGCCAAGGACCAGAAGTAGTAGTCCCAGGGTGTTGTGGTGTAGCCACAGCTGCTGCAGTTTAGTAAATCCCATAGATTAGTGGGTCCTTTCCAGACAGTCACTAAAGACACTTATGATATACACTCTATTGTTGTTTATGGTACATATATTCAGATATCACCATTCAAGTGATAGTTTAGTACCATGTCAGATTTGGCTATAATTACGGTGAAAAACAACTCCTCAAAGGGCAAGCTTTGCCCCTGGCAGTGCTCCTTATCGCTGATCAGCTTGAGAACAAGGCTCTTTTATGGTTTGTTATGGTGACCTCTGTAGCGCTGCTAATTGGTATCAACAAGTCAATATCAATAGGACTGTGTCACTTTTAATGACTGTCATCGTCATCTATGTCATTATTCGCTCTTTGTGAGTGTGAGGATAGCAAAGGGTCGGGGCACTCGGATTAGCAAGCCACTATTGAACATGGTAGCCACATCTGACCGGAAAGACATTTCACAGTTGAGCTTATCATAATAATGTGCACACAGTCTTAGTGGATCTCTGTTCAACTTGACCACTGTTACGATGTTAGACTGCTGCAGTGACTTTATTAGCCCTGCCTTAATCCGAGAGAAATGTCTCTGTTTCTTTCCCCCTTCCTGATGGTCAGTGTCTCACTGAGAGCTTGGGGCTCGCTGCTAGAGATGGCATGGGTTCTACACATCGGAAATTGATAGGGAAGTCAGTGAAGGGTGGCGGACATCAGATAGCAGTGCAGGTGAAAGGATTGTGTCATAAGGAACCTTGCTAGCGTGCTATTCTACCCAAAGTATAACTAGCCCTCTTTAAACTTTCTTCTGACCGAGGAAGATCGGATTAGAGAGGTAGATATGGAGGAAGAGACACAGAGAGAGAGTTGAGAGAGAGATAAGCAAGGGGAGATATGTTGAATAGACAGGGAGGCAGCTTTTCACTGATGGTATCGCAGAAGGAAACTTCAAATCCAGTCTTTTCATTACAGAACAATTCTCAGGGTGACATTGAAGACATTTCTCCTAGATTAAAAGTACTTGTTATTTTGCAAGTGTGGACTTTGAAGATATAGCAAAGAAAGTTAAAAACAAATAAATCAGAAAGGAATTAAAACATTTTAGAATGGCTTTATTGAGGGATTATTGAAAAAAGCAAAAGACGATTGAAATGTAATTGCTCTTGCCAGTATTCCGTTGTTCATTTCATTGGCATTACATCCCCTTGAGCCATCAAATCTCTTTTCCAACACCGGCTCCAATTCCTTAGTGGTGTATGTTTGAATTTAATTAGCCCTTCACACTTTTTTCAGTGCTTACTGGCTAACACACGCTCAATGATAACGGAGCTCTCCAGAGACCTGAAAGGATCCATTTGTTTGGTCTCTGTGAAAGAGATAGAGGCAGAGAGAGACAAAGAAGGAAAGAAAGAAAGTAACAAGAGCGGGAGAATAAGAACGACAGAGGAAAAGAAAGGGAGAGAGAGAGAGGGAGAGAGCGAATAGATAGAGATAGAGAAAGATGGCGTAGAGGAGGGGAGTGATGGTGATGAAAGGAGGGAGAGAGAGCGAGAGGAATAACAGGGAACAGACCTGAATGAGATTGTCTCCCAGTCCTTCCAAAATATCTGCATATTTTTTTCCCTTTTTTGGGGGGATTTGAGATGTGAAAAGTTCTATCACTGGCCTAATTAACAACTTTGTTAAGACCTTTGGGAGTGTCTTAGTCTTGTCAAGATCTCAGATTTTTTCAGTTCAGTTTGATACTGGATTTAACAGATTAGTTGAGACATGTCAACACAACACTTTAATGTGCTGTTTGATGCCTCAATTTAACTGAAGGAAACTTCAAAGTACTGAAGTCATGTCTTTTTTTACACAACCTTCCAGCAGTTTGGCAAGTGGCCCAAATTGATCCAGCTCAACAAAACTATTTAGTCTTGGCGCTTTTCCTGTGTTGCTATACTGAAAGATTATTGCCCGGTCATCTTGACAATTCAGAGTTGCTGTTAACTTTTTCATTCCTAAATCTGTATTTGCAAACAGAGCTAACTCAGAGTTAGCAAGTCAGGGTGCTTAGCACTCTGTTGCTAGGGAAAGGTTTGCTGTTAGGTGACATTACTATTGTACAGCTTTAGTCTTGGCAGATCATTTTGTTAAATCAATACATTTCTAAATAACAAACGGATGACTTATCATCAACAGTGTCTTTCCAGCTTCTATTACTGTGAAAGCCCCCACCTAATCTCTCATGGCAGTACACCCGAAACCACCTGACAGGACCTTTGAACAGTAATAATGTATAAGACATCTCCTGACTTTTATAAGGCTATGCGTCTACTGTGGGAGACTCAGATGGGTCACTCCTTATGAAGTTCTCTTCTCTCTTGTTATATCCCCCTCTGTCTCTCTCACGCTCTTTCTCTCTTTCATTATTTCGGAGTCCCCTGTGTGAAAGAAATAATAAAGAGAGCAGGGGAGAAAAGTTGGGGTGGAATAGAAGGAAAAAGAGAGGAGAGGAGAAAAGGGAGAGGAGAAGCAGGAGAGGAGAAGAGAGGAGAGTAGAAAAGGGAGAGGTGAAGAGAAGGAGAACAAGGAGAGAGGACGGAGAAGAGAAAAGGGAGAGGTGAGCGGGGAGGAGATGGGCTGCGCCAGAGATATTTTTGGGCCCTGCTGGATTGATGAATGAGAGCAGCTGGTGTGTAACCTTAGGCTGAGCTTACGTAGGGTTAAACAGGAAGGGTTGGAGAGGGAGGGATGGAGGGTCAACAAGTTATATCTAATGAGAGAGCTGGAGGGCCAACCATTCCTCCATCTTTTCATCATCAGAACAATCAGATTTCGGGTGGACTAATGAGTTTGCACCTAAAATTAGACCAAATTAGCTTAGCGATGTTAGTGTCAGGAATCCCCTTGGTAGTTTGGACCTCTGTTGATGTCAACCCTTTCATCTCAAAACATAGCATTACGGTAAATGAGTCATAAGTTGATCAATTTGCTAACAAAACAAGTGCAAATACTCCCATGTGTTTGTTTACTTTAGTCACCACCCGTGGCATATTGTAGCCTTTAGCTATGATACAGAGCCTGGTTTTCCTTGTTTAATGTAGCCGTCTAGGTTTAAGGATGGATTCTTGCTCACTAGCAAAGAGCCATGGTGTTGAGTATATAAATCATGGTACCTGGTTGTATGCACCAGGAGTGTGAATGGATGGATTGACACCTCCAGGAAGACTTACTAAGCTGTGCCTTTTTGCGTGAGGGCAGCACATTCCTTACTTGTCATTTCTAATATCCTCTTTTCCATCTCCTAGTTGCTTATGCTTCAGAGCTAAGCAACTAGGAGATTTGCCTTGCTGTTAATCTGATCAAATAATTGAGAGTGTCTCGAAACAATATTGACCTTTGTGTGTGTGTGTGTGTTTGTGTGTGCGTGTGCGTGTGTGTGTGTGTGGGGGGGTCTCTTAATGCAGATCACTCCGGGGAGCAAGGCAGCGCAGGGAAACCTGAACCAGGGTGACATCATCGTGGCCATCGATGGGGTGAGCACTGAGGGGATGACTCACCTGGAGGCCCAGAACAAGATCAAGTGTGCCAGTTTTAACCTGGCCCTCACAATGCAGAGGTATGATGTCACACACACACAACCACCCCCCCCCACACACACACACACACACTTAATCCATGATGCCAGCTCATGGATAAAGTGTCTCCCTGTTCAACCCATCTCCTAAGGTCGAGTCCTAGTACCAGCCTAATTGAAGAGTGACAGAGTAGTCTGCCTCCTGTCCCTGTCTTACAGGACTCTTGTTATAGCATTAGAGGAGTTGAAGAGTTGCCCTAGTGAATTGTCTTTGTCAAAACAATGTAGTTTCATTTAAAATCCCATTACAAATACTCCTGTTCCTCCTAGGGGCAACCACCCCAAACACACACACACATTCTCACACACACACACACACACACAGATATACACACACACATACTCACACACACAGACACAGGAATGCGAAAGCAGGGTGACAGATTTACTTGTCCTTCACGTTGTCCCTTGTCATCTTTTTATTACATTTAATCTGCTTTTGCTCTGAGGCGTGACTCGAGAAGAGTCACCCCCCACTATTGATCTGTGGCAGTCTGATACCACACACACACACGATGGCACATGGACACAAACTCGCACTGCATATTAGCACATCCAAGGTTGCAGACAAGATAAAGTCCTAATGAAAAAAATAACCTCAATATAGCTGGGGCACCCGATGAGATGTATAACGACATGGATAACTCCACTGCCATATCATGAATGATTGTCAGTCTCTATGATTGATAGTCTTGGCTATCGACCAATCAGCCAATTAAATGGACATGATATTGGAGACAAAAGAACATGGGAGGGAACCCGGGGGAGGGCCTGTTCTCCTTTAACCCGACAATCAGGGACATTTTAATAACTTAATTACGTGACCTAGACACAGACCGAAACAGCATAGCGTCTGTTTTGCTGCAGTCTTATCAGAGCCTAGGTTTACGAGCATACATCCTTTTCCATCTTCTTAGTGGAGTCTGACGCTTGCACGCAGCTCAGGGGCTGTTCTGACTTTTAGTTGGACATTTTCTTTTGGCCTACTTTTCCGATCTTACCTCGGTATTGATTTTACCGTGGGGGACCCTAGACTGGGATGGCGCTATTCTATTTTGTTGTTTTTATCCGGCCTCTTCATCCCTGAATACGACCTGATAGTGTTCCATTTGCTGAGGGGGATGGTTAGCTGTGGTGAAGTGCAAGCTGGGAAAAGGTCACAGTGTTTTTTCATTGCCCAGTTTCATCTCCAAGTCAATTAGCAGCGGTGACAGGGGACTTCAACATGACAGATGGCTTTTACTCCTGCTCAGGACACTACAGTCGTATCCCACAGTTGAGTGGCTACCACCAGTTTGTTTCCTGAAATATGGTCCATTCTAGCATAAGTCCCATTTCCTTTCGCCATGGGATGGGCTTTTGGCAACCGATTATGTCTCTTGTCTGATATAGCCTCCGCAAACTCGGTCAGTAAGCGTGTTACACCATTTCTAAAAGCCCACTCTAAAGTATCTCCTTTTTAGGCACAGTTCACTGCCAGTTCACCTCTCTGTTTGCATCCTATGGTTCTACATGAGCCTGGCTAATACCTAACTCAAAGTCTTCCTGACTTCAGGGTCTTAATAGATTTGTTTGATGTTGTTGGCACTAGAAGTTGATTACAAAGGGCATGTGCTCTCAACTGGTTAGGGTCGACTGGCAATATGTTCCCCTTGGAAAACATCCGTAAACACAGCATTTAAACAACCAGTTATTACATTTAGGAACTATACAAAGACACAAATGTGAGGTTATTCGTGACGAGATCATTTGTGACATTTGGCATCTTAAATGGCATAACATGGCATTTCTTTTTGACCAAAATAAGAATGAAAAGTGTGAGAGGGGGGGTATCATCATTGATTACATTCCTATTTGGAAGAACACACAATCTCAATATTGTTGGCGAAATAAACAGGCTGTAGTACTGACAAGCTACACTGTAAATACTTTTGACAAGAAGGACGGACAGAAGAAAAGAGCTTCTGTCTCTTTCATGTTTGCATGCCTAATGCATGCCGTCGAAAATGTTTTCAAAAGCACTTAACACGTTTTGATAAAAAGAGCATTTCAACTCCAGTGGTTGGGTGATGTCTCTGTCTATCTCCTGCCTCTGTGCTGTGACAAGGTGCAAATTGTCAATTTTACTTTACCCCCCCCTATCTACACTGATTCATACAGAAAGGTTCTCTCTGCGCCCCAACACCCCCCCCCCCCCCCTTCTTGTGCTCTTGTGCGGTAGTTCCACCATCCGTTTTCCATCAGGTTAATGATTGCAGGAACACAGGCAGAGGAGGCTGGGGATCGATGAGGCACTCGTTCCCCCTGCTGTGTGACTGATACAAGAGGAGACCCCCCCTCCCTCCGTCTCCCGTTGAGTGTTTACCGAGATTGCCCTCGTCTTCTCCTAAAGGAGAGCTCTCTGTCTTTCTTCACTCTACACCCCCCCCCCCCACCACCACCACCACCACCTATTTTTCCAAGAATTTTCTTCATGTTCTTCCGTTTGTTTTTACCCCAGAGAAAAAAATCACAAGGTTCCTTGAAAACAATTAGCAAGGCACACAAATGCCCCGTCGGCATAACCTGGGCAAAGTGCATTGAGCTTGGAATTTACCTAGCTGGCCTCATCTTGTGTAATGTGAGAAAATCTGAGAGAGCTTGAAGAACACAGGCATGCGAGGGTCAGCAGGCCTACCGTGTGTCTGGATCCTGGGCCAGACCCCTTTTTTTCCCATAATCCTTCAGCGATGCCTTTCTTAAAATGGCTCTAATCTCTCAGGTCCCATAAATCTAGCCTGAGATCAGAGAGGTTTACCTGTCGTTCACTCATCTGTAGGGAAGAATGGAAAACCTCTAAAAAGAGAAACTTCCCCCCTTTCACCCTGTGCGCGTACTTTTAGTGATTATGAAACGCTAGGGTCAGCAGTGCAGTGCTATCCCACAATGCCCATCCCCGTGGACCAGTTTAGCCACATGTTGAGGTGTTGGAGGCATAGTAGAGGCTCGAAAACGACCTCAGGGCTGGACCTGTTTGACATTTCTTTTACCAGAACCTTACAAGAAGGCTTTGTGAAAATCTAACCGAAATCCATGTATCTATTTTGAAATTGAATGCAGTTATTTCTTTTTCAAATCATACTGTATTCTGGGATGTCTGTTTTTTCATCACATATTCTCGAGGTATTCTTAAGACACAGGTCAGAATGAAGGTTATGCTTTCAGAAAGTAGTTTCACTTGATAGCATCAACAAAATACGCAGTCTGGTTTGAATGCCGGAGCCATTTAGTAGGACTTTTGTGTGGCTGGCAGACAGAATGCACAAGGCCAACCTAATCCCCCAAAAATACCAATCGATTTTGTGTGGTTGCCAGCTTGAGCGACAACCATGGAACCAGTGGATTGTGTATGTGCCCATTTCAGTGTATGTTTAGAAATACTTATCGGGCGCTATTGATGTTTTCCTGATGGCTTTTCTAGCGCACACTTATCTACAGCCTTCTTGGTTCACCCTGGTATCAGCTGGAGTCAAGGCACCAGACAACTAAACAGGATGGTGCTCAACACAACCTGTTCACCCAGTAAGCACACTCAGTAGACTTCAAGTACATTGATTCAGACTGGATTTCCTTTCCTGGAACCGTCTTAATTACAGTTCTACTTCATTTCTTGGTTAAGGGGACTGCACAGCCACTCCATGTCTCATTAGGAAGAAGATACATGTCCCTCTAGCTCTGTGTCCGCAGTGCAGACATTGACCTGCCTTGTCCCTTTTGTCTGCTGACCCTCTAGTCTGACCCACTTGGCAGTAATACTCAATGGGCAATATCAATGTACTACATCTATGAATCAGTCAGTCCTTCACATCACTTTGGATCTGGGTCAGGGGCTGAGCACTTCGCCCAGACAGCCAGTGCATTAAACCCCGGCAACTGTCGAAGTTTGGACACGCACGTACTGTAAATGTTATTCTCTGAACCGGATGTCAATGCATTGTCCGTGCCACTAATCCTCAATAATCACTTTGTAGGGCAGGTGATTCAAATGTATATAGCGGATTAACTTTTTGGCCCTGCTGACCTGGGAGTGTTACAGTACTCCTATCTGTGTTGCTCACTCTGCTTGTCTCTTGAGAAACACACAACCTGTTTTTCTTTTCTTCGAACTCTCTCTCTCTCTCTCTCTCTCTCTCTCTCTCTCTCTCTCTCTCTCTCTCTCTCTCTCTCTCTCTCTCTCTCTCTCTCTCTCTCTCTCTCTCTCTCTCTCTCTCTCTCTCTCTCTCTCTCTCTCTCTCTCTTTCTCTCTCTCTCTCTCTCTCTCTCTCTCTCTCTCTCTCTCTCTCTCTCGCTCTCTCTCTCAGCCCCTCCCTCCCTCTCTTTCTAATTGGGCTTCTCTTTTATTTAGTTGAAAGCAGAAGAGAGACAGACCATGAAATTAAAGTTGTTTCAGTTAATTTCTGGCATTTGCTTGTAATGATTGAATGTGGTGTTGACTCTTGATACAGAATTGACGCTGTGCATAGCATAGTTTATAAGCTATGCACCTTGTTGTATACAACCTTGTTCAAACGTGACAAAATTAAATGTAATGGTCAAAATCAACTATTGACAGTTATTTTTTATTGATCTTCCCGTATTGTTGCAGGTCAAAACGCCCAGTCCCTCAAGGCAACCCCAGAATCGACTCTCCCTTAACTGTTATCCCTCATCAGAAGGTAGGCACGGGCATATTGTCTGCACACACACACACACACACACGACTAAGTAACCCTGGGAAATGGAAATAGACGTCCTGAAATGTGCCAATGGAACACATTTCTCCTCCAAAGTTCTGGAATTTAAGTTCTATCACAAACACTATGACACACACTCAGATGCGCGCACACGCACACAAACACACACACCCATACACACATACTATACATTCATATCGATACTCTGGGAATGAATTAATCACAATCCTAAGTGTCAACATTGCTCAGTGAGGTACACAGACAGACACACACTCCAAAACTGAACATGCAGTCAAAGCCACACACACACACCCTCTTCACACACTCAATATCCCTCAAACACACACACACACACACGCTGCCCCTTTTTAAGCTCTCTCTACGAGCACAGCCTTGGTCAGGGTCTAGACCCGAGGCGTGAGGAGGCAGAGTTCCATAAGGCCCCGTGCAAAGCTGCAGCATTACTGAGAGGAGGTGCTTTGAGGTGCTTGTAGCACCTCCAGCTCTGGGGACTGTGGGAAAGGCCTGGCGGACGTGCTGGAGCCTGATCCTGCTCAGGATTTCACACTCTGTGGGGAGCCCAAACACAAGTCACCATCAGGGACAATTCCAAGTGTCCTACCGCCCTCTGATGGCGGTATGGGGTAGTGCACCAGGACTGTTCACCTGTCACCTGTGTGCAGTTTGACCAATGTTTCTCACACCCCCGGATTCAAAAGAACGGGTTGTCATAAAGTTAGCAGAAGCCTGATAACGACCCTTCCATTTGAATCGGGTGTGTTAGAAGAGAGAAACCTTAAAGAAATTCAGGCCAGGACCAGGGTTGAGAAACACTGAGTTAACCTAAAAAGATGGAGACAAATACTTTGATACCCATTACAGTCTCCTCTGCACCCTCCCTGACCACAAATCTACCACCCTCTCTTCCTCTTCTCTTACCTGCTTCACCCATCTCTCCCTCCCCCCCCCCCCCCCCCCTCCCAAAGGGTCAAACAGCTCAAATAAATGGCAGCCTCTCGGCCCGCAATACCTCCTCCGGCTCACTAGAGGCCCTCGGCGAGTCCCACGGGGCATCTCCCACCGCCAGGCACACGCCCAGCGATGGGGCCAGGAAGCAGTATAACACGCCCATCGGGCTGTACTCGGAGGAGACCCTGAGGGAGATGGCCATGCTCCGGCAGGGCTCGGCAGCAGGCACCCCGGTGGGGTACGTAGGCTAACCAGCTAGCAGGCTGTGGTGCCTGGTATGGTGCCTGATACATGAGTTAGCGGTAGCGAGAAGGGGTGGTCGGACGAGACTTAGCCCCGTGTTGAGACTGGAGTGGGGTTTAAGGTGGATAGAAGTTGCCCCCTAAAGTAGTATGGATTTATGATGTCACGTATTCATTTGGCTGATGCTTTTATCCAAATTGACATACAGGGGGGGGGGGGGGGGGGGGGGATTTCAACCTACGATCTGCATTCAATCTCTTAATCTGTACCCATTTCTATCATCAGCCTCTGAGCACATCATTCCCATCATAGCTCTTTGGAAAATTGAAGACTGTGTCAGTGTACAAGGGCAATTTCCTTCTACTCCAAAGCCCAACCTAGCCCCAGCTACTCTGCAAACTCTGGGACAGAGAGAGCCTCAGAACGTTCAGGATTTAAGCTGCTGACAAAACCAGTATCATCAACACCTCCATGCCAGAAGTGGAGGTGCTTTAGCCCCCCAGCCCCACCCCCATGAGGGGAATGTGCAAGGTAGCAACCCCCAGGCCTGTAAAGGCCCCTGGCTCAGGCTGTGCCCCCCCCCCCCCCCTTCAGGTAATACAACAAGCCAGGGAAAGATTAGGTTTCTCCCTCAGCTGAAACACCCTAGCTGAGACAACCCTTGACACAAGCCTTGACACACCTATCTGACAAGATGAACCCCAACCACTGCTCGCTTCGTGGGCCAAGATGGAGATGAAATTCGAGTGACCTGGGGATGGATCCATTCGTGTCTGCTTACCAGAGAACTCAGCAGCTCCTGTTGTTTACGTCTTTAAAGCCAGAGTCCAAAAGCGTCCCTCTGTGTGTAGACTGCATAATGTCACTCTAGAACCACAAGTAGCCAAATGTGTAAGCAGTGTCAGTATGCATTTCCAAGCGATATTCCATGTACTGCAGTGTCAGCCTTGGCAAGCTAACCCAGAAAGCCAGTGCGCTGACCTCACATCTTGTGGGTCTGGGGTTCTCACAATGGCACGGCGCGATAAGGTTACTGTTTCACTAAGAGGTGGGTGAAGCACCAGTTCCTGTTGTTGTTTTAAAAGGCGATGGAATGCTTGGGTTCGAGTTTTAGCCTTCCCTGACCTGGTCTCAACTCAAAACATACCGGCGCCCCCATATATCTGGATCTCTCTATCTGTCTCCTTCTTTTCATCTCTCCATTTCTGCCTTTCAACCTCATATCCCCTTAGGTTAATAGTCAGCCACATTTGTTTTTACACATTTGTTCTTTGAATGTTACGCCTGCTCACCAGAGCTTCCTCTTATTGAAAATATCGAATTATTCTTATTTTCAAATAAGAAAGGCTTAGACCATCAGAAATTAAAAAGCCTTATTTCCTGGGTAAGTTGATGAAATATTCCATCTTCTTTATTTGGTGCAGTTGGTGCCAGTTTCCTTTGAACCCGGGATAATCTTCACCTTCCTTTAATTCCCTCTTCTGAAATGCTGTTCTTCACTCTTTCGCTTCAGTGATCCGTGACCTTATGAGGGCCGGTTATCGTGTGGAAGTCTTGTTAATCACAATCTTTTCATTTCTCCTTCTTTCCCTTCCGCTGCCTCAGGTTATTACCAACACTCCTGCCAAGTTAGTATCCTCCCACCTTGGATGTGGTGTAGTCGTGTGTGTGTGTGCGCACGCACGGTGGTGTGTGTGTGTGTGTTTCAATTTATGTAAAAAATAATAATAATTATGGTGAACATGCATGATTTTGTATCAGACTCTCGGGTGTGTGAAACAGTTGTGACAATCTCAAGTGTCCTGGAGGGTGTGTTTGTGTGTTATTTTGGCCTGGAATGAGTATATGCATGCTCTGGTTCTGGAATTCCGTTTTGAATACATATGCATTGTCCTAGCTTGCTCTGAGATTGAAGGAGATGCCAGTTAGCATAGATTTTTGCCTTGAATTTTATAGTTTGAACAGTAATGTTATAGCACAGTGCATATAGCCATTATGTGATGTATTTTACCTTGCATGCTTCTGAAGCTTCAATTAACTTCAACTTAAATTATGAATCTGGTTGTTTCAGATTATAATTGCATAAATATTTTTCCAAATCAATTGCTTGGATAAATATATATTTTAATATGTATTTGCTGTATATGTGTGGGCTTCTAGGACCCTAGCTGAGGTATCTGTATACCATGAAACCTGAGAGTATAGAGACAGTGTCTGCAGTTATGTGAGCTGTGCTGTGGTTGCTGGTTACAGATGGAGAAAGCATGGTGCCATGCAATGTCGGTGCTTTGAAATCCCCCCTTTTGTCCCCCAAATACACATCCATCACCACACGCCCCCCCTAACGTGATCTCTCCTCCCCCCTCCTTCACTTCCCATCGCTCCGTTCCCATCCTTCCCTCTCTTTTCTGTCCTCCTCCTCCTTTCCTCCTCATCTTCACCTTGACCATCACCCCCTACCCCCCCCACCCCCCCTCACATCCACCCCCCTCACAGCAACGAGTACATGCCCAACTTCAACCCCGGCGTGTTAAAGGACTCCGCCCTGTCCACCCACAAGCCAATCGAAGTAAAGGGCCCAGGAGGCAAGGCCACCATCATCCACGCCCAGTACAACACGCCAATTAGCATGTACTCCCAGGATGCCATTATGGACGCCATTGCCGGACAGTCCCAGGGCAAGGGACAAGAGGGCATGCCGGGGTAAGACCGCCTCCCCACTCACCCTCTCACTGCACTCCCTCTCCTCCTCTGCCTCTCTATATTCCTCCTTCTCTTTTTCTGCCCCCCAAGGCTAGTCTGCATGTTAGGCTAGCTGCCTCTCTTTGTCTGTGCTATGCTGACCCAGACTGGCCCCCTGTTAGCCGCGCTGTGCTCCAAACCTCCTCTGGCCGTCTCATCAGGAGGTCTTATTGCACCAGAGACACGCCCATCCTTCATAGGAGGTTGTCCGGATAGGAATCCCCTGTGAGTTTCTGTTGTTGGATCCTCCAGATTGGTTGTTGATGGAGGCAACTTGTCTGAAATGTGGGGTTTGTTTTTCTCTCAGGGGATTGTTTGTTGAAGGCTTGTTAAAGGTTGGAATAGGTTAACACCATGTGGAAATGTTGGGGTTAGCTTCGAGAGCACAGTGTGTCCTGAAATTCTAAAAGCAAGAAACAGGTCCAATACTTCAGGCTTCCGTATTTGTCCAGATTGACTGTTTATGCTATTCACGATCATCCAGACAAAGAAGTCACCAGTCCCTCCCTCATCTTTTCACTGCCTTTTTGTACTGTCACGCCCTGTTCCATCTGCATTTTTTCAAACATACACACAAATTTGCTTCATGAATAATACAAAATGTACAAACATCACTTTTATATTGGTACAACCCCTATACTGAAACGATACATTGAAACAGATTCTTTGCATTTGAAGGGAACTCCTTCAGTTCAACGCCTGATTTCGACCCAAGTCTAATTCATAATGTCTTCCTCCACATCAAACCACACCGCCCCCCCTGCCACGCCATGCTGCTTGCCCCCCACTCCCACCCCTGTCCATCCATCGATCAAACCATCCATCCATCCAATCATCCATCCTTGGCCCCACTTCCCTGCACTACCATTGGTTCACAGAGAGGAGGGACTAGCTGGTGGTTCCCCCTTTGCGTAAGTAGTGTTTGTCCTGCAGCCTGTCCTGGAGGCTGGTTCTGTATGCCGAGTCCGTTTCCTCGTCCGTTTCATCCACCCCGATCTGCCTGTC
The DNA here is from genome assembly GCF_963692335.1 of Osmerus eperlanus. Lineage (NCBI taxonomy): Eukaryota > Metazoa > Chordata > Actinopteri > Osmeriformes > Osmeridae > Osmerus > Osmerus eperlanus. The sequence continues at coordinate 13,107,362 of NC_085023.1, forward strand.
CTCCACCCCGGCCTCTTAACCCCTCTCCCTTCTAACTCTCCTGTTCTCACACTGAATGAAGACTGTCGGTTTGGTTTCTGGGGGATGTTTGTGTCTGCGTACAAGGTAACAATACCGAAGGGGATATGTATGTTTGAAAGTGTGAACAGAAATGGCCTCTGCACCCTACATGCAATGATGGCTGACTGAACACGTACACAGAGGAACTAGAAAGTGATATAGCCATAGATCGTTGATGATATGATGATTGATTGCCTTTTCCGCACATCTGTGTTAGTGGGTCTATGACCGCTAACAACCAATTTTTCCTTTTGACGGAAAATTGTACTTGTATTGCATTGTGTTGAATAGCATGGAAATCCCCAGTGATATAGAGATACTTTTTTGCAGTGTTATTTTTCCTTGAAATCAACAATAACTGAAGTGAAGTCAAATATTGCTCATCTGACGTGACATGGAATCATAGATTTAGTTCTCATTGCAAATTTGCTTTGGCCTTGACGTGTCATGAATCCTCTACCTCAACCTTCACACACCAAACATTCAGCGCCTGGCGACTGAGCACATCAGTCAATGCTCTGTCAGTGCAGCAGTTCAACCGTCCATTCGTCATCATGATGAGGTCTCCTTTACTGCCCACGCACAGGAAATAGGCTAATGGGTAGGCTGCTAATTGGATGGAACTGACTGTAGATGGATATATAGTGAAACCCCATTGGTCTAGATGTATTTCCTGGAGGAGGGACACACAGTCACATACTCCCAATGATGGCCAGCTGAGCGCGCTCCCTGGCTGCTCCACCTTGTGGCCATGCATGTTCCCCCGACCAGCCCTAATCTGGGGCCAGGCGACACGGCAACCAACAAAACTGAACGTTCTGAGCTCTTTCCTTCTCCTGTACATGGGTATGTTTGTTTTGTACTATATGCATATCTGAAATATAAGAATAATATTCAGATGAGAAAACGCAAAAGGCTATAGTGCCTCTGGAGACGTACTGCTTGACACGCAAGCTTCTGAACTAAGAAGAACTAAACCGCTAAAGTTTTCGTACTTGATAGCACAGGCTGGTTCTCAGCACTCACAGGTTTAAACCCTGCCTTTCTGCGCACCTTGTGCAAGAACAACGTCGGCGAGTACACCCAAACAATCCTTGAAAGGTATCTGTAACAACAGTTCCCCGATTCCCCCGCCAATGCACAAGACACCTCCTCCCCATCCCCCCCCCCCGTACAGCCACACCTGCAGGCCTCCCTGCCACTTCTCAGTGTTAAACGGACAGGCCCTCTCTCTGTGGTTGCAGTACGCTCCCAGTTAAAGACCGTCTTGTAGACAGTGCCTCCCCAGTGTATCAGGCTGTCATCCAGCCTCGGGACAAGAACGAGGAGATGGCTGACTGGGCTCGCGGTGCCACCCAGCTGCAGTCCAAGTCCTTCCGCATGCTGGCCCACATCACGGGAACGGAGTACAGTGAGTAGACCTGTTTGTTTTTACCGTGTTGCTTTTTCATCTCGTTCAATTATACACACAGTGTCGGTCCTCTAAAGCACCCACACACACAGACACGCACATCCCATGGAACTTCAGTAGTTCATGCTTGTGGGTATTTGTATAGTTAGATGTTGAATCAGAATCAGAAGGGGTTTTAATCGGCATGAAAGTTTGACCAAGTTCGATCAGTGTGATCATGCTAATGCCCTCCCTCTGTGTTTTTCTCTCTTCCTCTCCTGCAGTGCAAGACCCAGACCTGGAAGCTCTGATGAGGTCAAGGTAGGCAGCTAGCAGCAGCAACCAGCAGGTGGCCTAGAAGGGAGGCTATGTTTGAGGCCACTTATTCATCACCATTGGCACAGGCCTGACCACAGTAGAGCAGCGTTTCCTGCTGATAGTTAGCTGAAGCCCAACACACAAGGGACACCTCAAGGTCCCATCAGCCTTCAGGCCCCAGTTCGCCGCCCAACCCCTGCTCTCTGTGTGGAACTTGGAAGGTTTGAGAAGGAGTCGCCATGAGCCATATTACATGACGAAGCCTATCAACATCGAGTTTAGGTAGTGTAGGGGGTTAAATATTTTCCAAACAACCAAAGCTAATTCCCCTATGGTTTAAAGGAAGATGGGAAACTGAACAGTGTATTAACATGAACCAAATAATGCCAATACCAATAACTGTAATTATAATTACAGTTATTTGACTATATGGGTTAAATCAGAGCAAGAATGGTCAAAGTAAGGTTAAATAAAATAAACATTTCATAACATTGCAAATCCTATCAACATAGAGTTTAGGTAGTCTTCATAAGGTAGTTTTCTTAAGGTAGTCTTCATATGTCAGACACCTATGTCCATGGTTGACCTTTTGGTCCCCTCCCTCCCTTAAGGGGGCGGTGTGCTTAGTTGCTACACATACGGCAGAACCCCCATCCACACTCCCTCACAGCACTCAAGTCGGTGGAGTGGAAGACACTGTCCCCTAAACCCCATCACTCATCCTGCTCTTTTCTCCCTTTCTCTGCCCCTCTTTTTCCCCTTTCTCCCTCTTTTCGTCTTTCCCTCATGCCACAGAGAAAGGTTTGAGTCAGAACTCAAGGGCCCACGATTTGCCAAATTGAAAAACTGGCACAATGGCTTGTCTGCGCAAATCCTCAATCTCCCGGAATAAGGGTGGGGGAAAAGGACGGAAATTGGTGGCAACCAGAAAAGATAGAGCAGGTGTAAGAGATGGACTGCAGAAGAGAGGTTAGAAGATGTCCGAATGTGAAACCTAATTGGAGAAAAGTGTTCAAACCCTTTCACATTTGAATGAAGATCATTAGAGCTCTTGTTTAGGCTATGGCAGTTGAGTTCTCAGTTGAAAAAAGCCACTGCAGCATCAGTGCTGTTTAGAGTTTTGTCGTAAAGTCACCATATGAGTTTGACATTGTGATGTGTATGAATAAATACAGTGCCACTTGGAATGGAACTAACTAATAGTGGAGTTGGCTTTTTTGTTGCTTTCTCATTTTAGATATGTTATTTACTTAGAAAGAAAGGCTGGCTCACTCTTTGGCAGGAGATAAATGACAACCTAGTTGCAGTCAATTATTGAACCCTCAGCAAAATAAATTACAAGCCATTAGAAGCCTTCAGATGTCCATTGAATATAATTCACGTTTAACATAAATAAATATACTAAGCCTCATGAATCACTTAGAGAGCAAGTATGTTGAGAGAGCAAAGCCTCTAGTATTGATAGACGACACAGCATTAGGGAATTAGAGAATAAAGACAAACACAGATAGATGGTATTAATATAATAACAAAGACCTGCATAGATATTTATACTTATTTTGAATCCTTCATGGATTGTACGTGGTATTTAGTCTTTCATCTAAGACTATCATGGTCTAACAGACTCCAGCTTATCCATAGTACGTTGGCACTCTGCCATAAGTGAGGTGAATCCATCTGCTTTCACAGACAGAATGAAACAGATTATGTAGGGATTCTTTAGGAATGGTGAAGTGGAGACCCAAATAATGTGCGGTTGGACACGTTAGCACAAACTGGCCTAGATAAATGCGGACATACTGTCGCACAACACTACAAATAATCAAATGGTACTTCTATTGCATTGTCATGTAAGACACAGATGTACATGTCCTCCCCATTATAGCTTCGCTTATGTCCACACATGTCATTTGGTCTTGAAGACAAAATATCTCGGCATTACGTTGGGTTGAACTGAAGTAATGCCTAAAATGAACACAGGCCATTATAACGGTATTGAGTTAGCTTCCCATCTAGGCTTCAGACAGGGAGAGTTACATGGAGTTCAGGTGTGGCTGAGAGGACCTTTATAACTAGGCAGAAGAACGTTCACCAGATGATCCGCTGTTGGACGTCTGTCATCCCACCAGAGGGACATAGGACGTAAGCGAACATGAAGTGAAGTCTGTGAGTAGTGAGAGCCACGGAGTGAGGCCAAGGCTGAAAAGGCCAGATGAAAGGTAACTCTGCTTGTCTGGTTGTCACAGAAGGGGAAAGGTGTGTTAGCTCTGCTGGCGCCTGGCTTGGTGGCATTTCTGTAACAGCTGGAAACCTCTGCTAACTGCCCTCTTAACTGGGCATGCCCTTTTGCAACCCCCCCTCCCCCCCCCCTCCCCTCCCAAGCCCCCACCTTCACCCACATTCATATACCTCCCCCCCCCCCTCTCAAACACAGCGAGATATTTCCACATGCATGCAGTGCATGCTGGGTAGAGAGTGTGTTCAGAGTGCTTGTGACTAAGGTTGGCTGACCCCCTCTCGCTCGTCACCGTGGCTCTTCATTCCCCTCCTGCTCCTTTCCCACACTCAGGCTTTAGGCTCTCTGACCGAACACACACGACTCCTTTCTTCTCCCGCCTGGCATTATTCTTGGCCTTCTGTTCCTCCTCCTCCCCGCCTTCCGTCGTGACCGAACCCCTCGGATGATAAGATAAAGATAAAGCATCAGGATTGGTGTCATTTTGAAAAACCGTGGCTGCAGCACGTCCCTTCCATAGACCTGCGTCTCATTTCAAGATCCTTGTCAGGCAGTTGGAGTTCCAGAGGTTTTGGTGCTCATAATTCCCTACGTGCTTGTCGAACATGGGTTGTTCCAGATTGATGGAGACCTGAGGGTACCTTCCATAGAACCCTCAGCAGAAGTTTCATTATCATAGTGTACTTTTCATAGCATTTATAATTAGTACCTTCATTATATTATTAAATGGTAGGGTATTTTTATCCTTAAAGAAGCACTTCTCAGTTTTTTGTCTTTTTATACTAAGCCTTACATTTGTGTTTGTACACACATGGTAAATGCGAGTGCTACTTTAATATTCTGACATAAAGAGTCCTACTGTTAGGTGAAGGGCACAGAGATGAGGGTTGTGCGGTGTGTTTGTTTCTATGTTTGTCCTCATGTTATGTGTCTGAACCATCGTGTTCCCCAGCGTGTCTTGCCTATTAAGTCAATCAGTCAGTGTGTCATGTTACTATATCTTACATCTTCTTTAGATATCAGTCATCCTGTATTAACAGCTTGGCTTCGCCTGGATAACTCATGCGTCCTCATACTTATACTTGTGTCCTCGCTAGTTCACCCTTCGTTTAATTAATGGACGCTTGTCAGACATTTTTAGACCTTGGTATATGTACTAGTCTCCTTCGCATGTGCTAGTTATCCCCTCCTTTGCTAAAGGGTACTATCTAAACCTGCCCTAACCCTTGCTCCCCCTCCTCCCTCCCCTACCCTGCCCATTGTTTGCCTGCATGCCTGCCCTGGAGTGTCTGTCCCAGGGAATGAAAAGCAGAGCGTACCGGTAGATGAGGCCTCAGGCCGTAGAGCTGCTTCACTAACCTGGCTGTGTCTTAGTTGGAACGGGGCACCACACTTTCCCAATGTTGACAACTGTACCAAGTAGACGTGACCTTTAGCTGCAGGTTTGTCGCTTCAAATGTTCCCTTGCTGTGTATAATTTGGAAATTGTTCCTTTGCCACTGTGGCTCAAAACATATGGCATATTGACAGATGTTTGCAGTTACAGGACGTAGGCATTAACGTATGTGGCTATCTAACATCTCTTAATCATCTGAGGTCACCTTCCGTCTTTCCATCTTCTCATAGTCCCTCCCCTCCTGTATGTGGTCTTGGCCCCCAAAGCCCAATACCTTGTTCTAGCCCTTAACTTCTCTAGAGTTATTCATCTTTTCATAAAGATGTGTCCGATTTGGCCATACTTTGGCCATACATACAAAAGGTTGGCGATAGGGCCGTTCTGTTTTGTAGATTTGTGTCCTTTGTTGAGTCTTAGTTACGTTTAGTATGTCTGTTTATAAACCCCTGTCTGTTTTGGGGTCCTTGTAAGTGTCTGTGTATCTGTGTGTGTGTGTGCATTTTGTGAAGGACGTTAGTAGGTTAAGTAGTAAGTAAATAGGGTATAGCTTTTTAGAGGAAGCGTCGTTATCTGTAGAAAGTCCTTTTTTCTTTTTCTTTAGAAGTGCCTTGACAGAAAATTTGAGATTAGGGTTCAAGTGGAGGAAAGGAGGTACTCCCTCATATAGTAGCACTCCCTCAATGCCACTTTCATAGTTTCCTTTCACTCCGAGCACCAATCACCTGGCTATGTGTAGATCCTCCCACCTCATCCATTGACGCCACCAATCCTCATGCGGCACATTTAATTAAAAGATGCACCAAAACATCTTTATCAAGCATGACCACAATCTAGGAGTAGTTCCAAACCTCACAAGTTCACCACAGAAAGTGATGAAGGGATGATGACCACCTGAACCAAATTTCCTGACCTCGCTCTCCTTGTTCCACACCGCCATGATATGGGACATTCTATTTCTGCCTTTTGCATAAAGCCTATTTGTTGAAAGTGCTCCCATATACTGGATAGTTGTTTGGGGAAAGACTCAATCTTAAGAGAATAACCAATCCTACTTATTATTTCGGATAATTCTACTATAAAAAAAAAGGTATATCTCTTTAGTCATCAGTGTGTGTGGTATGTGAGTGAGGTTCAGAAGCAGAGGTCCAGGTGTGGAGGGAATAAGAGTCAGCCATCGGTCCACTACCTCCTGGCTTGTTGCTGCTAGATGCTTGCTGCCCTCTCTCTGACCCCGCCCACTCTGTCTGGGAGGCTCCCACTGGGCGTTGCATTCATTCCGTTCTCCAAGACCAACCACTCACCTTAGCCTGGAGGGGGGAAGTCTTAGCCTCCACCCTTCAATAAATCACTGAATGCTTTTGCCCCTTGACCAAGCCAATTGGGTTGTTCCAAAATACTACGTTGTTGGGGAGCAGACCCTTGCTGTCTTTGATATTTTTCTTACACATGAGTTGTGTGCACCCATAAACTGCCATGCTCACCGTGTGTTCATGCTCAGTCACCTTTTCTTCACTGCTGTTGTGTTTCATGATTAATCTTTTACTCTACAGGACAATCCAGATGCTCCAAATGCACTATGAGTTTCTGACTATATATAACACAGTTACAAATTTGAGTGCTATAGACTGTGTAAGTAGAGTAATGATACTGTACAATATATCAGATCTATAGCCTGGTTGGGCTCAGTCATTAGTGACCTCTTCCACTTGCTCTTTCTGTGGCCCTTGACATGACTGATGAAGCCGTTCTGTCCTGACACAGTTAGTTAATCATCCCCTATTATGGACCAAATCAATACATGTTGCAGCAGAGGCAGTTTCCCATTAAGAGAGAAATACTACCAGGCCTGGCCCCTCCCACCCCTAGTCTGTATGTTCTCCAATGACTCATTCAGATAGAGATGGTCAAAGGTGAATGTATTATTATCTCGTAGGAAATCGATTTTCTTTTCTTTTTTTACAAGGGGCACTCTAGTTTTGACCCAGTTTTTACTCCACGTGTGCTTCAAATGGCAACATTGAAACATATGATTCAATGAAGAATCAGTCATTTTATGTTTACTGATGGCCACCCTTGTATTGACTTGAGCAATATCGTCACTTTTTGCATGAGAAATCCAGTAACAATCATATGGGTCTTCTTGTGCTTATTAACTCTCTAATATTTGATATATACTCTTGACCACAGTTTGGCTGTGCGTATATATATATATATATATAATTGTCGCTCGACTGTTCAGTTCTCTCATTGCAACCTAACTTCTTATTCAGTAGCCCAGTTGAGCATGCTCCAGTCTCCACCAGCCCCGCACCTCTCGCTCTGCCTGCTACTGCTGCTTTGCCCAATCAGTCTGCCCCTGAGACGCAAAGCCTAGCCAATCAGTCGCCTCCGCCTGCTGTTGCCCCGTCTCCAGAACCAACCCCTGTAGCTCCTGTCCCAGAGAGGTAACCATGTGCTGTGTGGGTTTGTAGTGTTTGCCTGGTTTGATCTGACTGTCCCCAGCACCAACTGTTGCCATTTGCTTTGTTCTGTTTGATGTCTCTCTATCACTGTGTTGTGTGCTACGAAGGTGTCAAAGCCTCTATGTCTGTAAATGTACTTTGAAACTGTTTGTTCTTATCTTTTCACCTGTTCCTTGTCTTTTGTATGTTTCATCATAAATGTGTAAAAGTTCAAATGTATTTTCTTCAAAATTCAATGTTAGCTCTCGATAAAATTGGGTCATTTGTTTTTGTGACAGGGCTTAGTTACTCGGTATTTAAGGTAGGCCGATATTAAGTAAGTATTAAAGAAGGGTAGGATAGGACATACACATGTATAAATGTTCCAGTAACATAATATTACACCAGGCTTCCAGTCTTCATACAAGGTTGGTGGAATCAAACCCAAGGCTTAAACAACTGAGCCTTGTCTTCCATTGCTGTTTCAGAGCATTACTGTGCACATATTCTCATCATTTAAATGGTTCCAAACTATTTTATTATCCAACAACCAAATGGCTTATCAAGAATAATTTTCCTACAGTGTTACGCTAACGATCATACAATCCAAAGTATCCACGGTAAGTCATTCTCATGCCTGGAGGCCAAATGTCCAAGGAAAAGAAAGAGAGAAAGAGAAAAAGACAAAGAAAGCCTGCAGAGTCTCTGAGGTGTGTCAGAACAGAGAGCTCCCATATGGCAGGGATAAAGGGCTATTCCACCAGAATTCCATCATCCTTTAACCCCGTAACGACCTTATCATAACTCTCCCTCTTAATCTCACTGTTTATTTGTTCACTTATTTCGTCGGGAGTGTTAACCCAGAGTTGGAGTGGGCCGTCCGAGGTCTCTGCATCTGTGGTCCTTCAGCAATGCCATTTCGAACCTTACACCTGCCCATAAGCACATTCTCAACACACAAAGCATAAAGCGCAAACCCAGCCGTGCTCTCCGATGACCTCTAGGGCCGTGTGCTCCTCCCCTGCCCACGTCTTGCCCGGCCACGTTAACACAACTCTGTCCTCTGCAGCCGGCAGCCACCCTTGCAGACACAGCCAGTGGCCCCCGAGGCCCCTGCAGCCCCCCCTGGGGGGCCCCGCCACCTGACGCCCCCGGCCTTCCATATCTCATCTGCTCTGACGACACAGTCTAGGTACAGTTGTCATTCAATCCCTCCGCCCTTTCCTTTCGCTCTTGCCGCTCATGCGGTGTAAGCCTTGAGATTGGAGGTCGTCCTGCGAGATGCCTGGTGGAGCATGGGTTTAGAAGGGTAAACGAATGACTTGGGTTTTCTAAGGAGTGATTGAATTGGTAATTAGTTTGATATAAGGTAGACCTGGTTTGGCATGTTTGGCCCCCAGGTGATAGTGTAGTATATGTATTGTGAGTGTGTTTCATGTCAGAGAGATGGAAGATGTTAGATATTTCACAATGATGTTCGGTGTATGGTGATTTCTTGTCTGATTTTGTAGCGGACTGTACTGTAAATTCAGTACAGTAGTTGTTAGGTTCCAAATATGACTGTGTATGTAAGGAAGGTTGTTTCTAGCTCTAAGCCACCACTCAGACCTCTCTTGTTGACTCTCATTAAGAAACCACGTTTATAAGCAAGGGCCACCGCCCAAATCTGCGCTGGAAGCTCTGACTATCACCCCAGTGTTCCGCACCCGAACTTTGCCCAAACGAAAGCCTTCCCTGCCCTCAGGAAAACCCAAACATCTCAGGTACACGCACACACACACACACGCACGCACACACACACACACACACACACACACACACACACTGGACAGAGTGATAGGTCGTGCCAGTGGTGTGCAGAGTTGCTGGAGTACACGGGATAGGGGAGAATTATGGGCTTTGGAGTTTATAGACTTATTTCCATCTAGATTAAACCAACCAAAAAGATGTTTGACCATTCAACCATTCCTTTTACATGGCCATTGCCATTTTGGGGACTGCAGAGGCCGGCCAAGACCTTTCCCCAACATTGTGTTACCCGTCATTAGCATTAGCATACAAATTTGCAACAACAACGTAAGCTACTGTGAGAGTTTGGCAGCCAAGGTTGCTGCCTTCATTATTTGTTAACCGCCATTGTAATGTCTATTCACAGTATTAATGGTTAAACAAGTTTTGGCATTAAAGAAGGTAGCTAATTTTATTAAAGTTTGTAAGTAAGTCTTCACATTTGCATGCTACTAGTTAGCATTTTACATTACATTTGTCAGGTTTGCTAGTAACGGACACTTCACCCTGCAATGGCCAGATATGTACCGCAGTAATGGTAAATCGCCTGGTTATTGAGTTAGTATGTTCACCATGTTTAGATATGGTGCTGCTGTAGCTCCTCAATCCCATGCTTCCCCATGCTCACTCTGCACATCACAGCTCAACTGCATGCCCACATACTGGCTTGACTTATTATTTAGCTTGTTGTTTCATCTGGCAGATGTAGTCAAATATATATAATTGTTTTGAATCATTATAGTCTTTGTGACTATGCTAAAGAAGCTGTTGATAGAATGTGTATTTGTTGGAGTACAACACATGTTGAAGGTTTTGCTGAATTGTAGGCCTACTTCCTATTGTTTTCTAGTGAAAACATTATCATTACCATATTAACAATTTTCATAGTCTCAAAGTTAATATACTTGCACGTAAATGTTAAATTCTGGGCTTTGGGATACTCAGCTGTTTGCGCATTTGTTGGTGTCGCCTAAACCTTCTAAAAAGGTCAACGTTTATATACTTACCACAGGCTTAGTTGAATAAACAAATAAAATCTGCCCTTCAGTTTAATATTGTCGCTCCTCAATTTCTGCAATAATCCAATGACGCCAATGAGATAACCACAGTAGTTAAAGCAGGAGGCACTATCTCAGTTCACAATTGGCAGTGGGGGTGATTTGAAGTGGATTTATTTGCATGGTTTTTCGTGAGCTGCCATTTGGCTCACCTCCTTTTCAGGCTCCTAATTGCGTGCGGTTGTTTGTTCTTCAGTGACCTGGTGTGGTATAACTGCTGTAGTCAAGCGTGTTGACCCTGCGGTGGAACAAGATGCAGTGATTGTTGTGTGGAGTGTTGTGTTATAGTATGGGTAGGAAAGCTACGGCTGGTCAAAAGGTGTACTTGCGTGTGTGTAGTTTCACTGACGGTATCTTGAAATACATTATTTTGATATAGAAAACATTTAATTAATAAAGCCCCACTGCCACACACTGACACCCGGTGTGAGCAAGTTCACTTATATCCAAGAGAGACTGCAGAGTGTAGGTTGTAAAGGATGTGTAAACTCCTGAGTCCAAAAAAGGATTTTGAAGGGGGCAGCCCATGACATAGAGGTGAATGGTATCCGTGGCCATCAGAAAAAGAGTCCACAAAGCCTTTTCTGACACCTTACCCCTGAACCCTCTCTTTCTATTACGTTATAACTACAGCTTGAAGCAGTCTGCAAATGGCTACTGCTCCGAGTAAAAAAATCCTCAGTCTCCAGGTACTGCTGTTGGGAAGCGCATCCGGATAACACCTTCTCTATACAGCGTCTGGATAGTGTGTTGTCTTTCCCCCTGACGTGTCTTTGTAACCACCCCACCTCTGGAATAACTCACTATTCCCTGTTGGCTCTGTTATTAGCCGTGTGTAATTCGGATGCTGTTAATTCTGCTTTTGAAAAATGCCTGTTTTTTTTTACCTACTGTGTTTTTAACCACTGTTCCCATCATAACGTCCTTACGTATTCTGGTTGATTTTGAGTCTCTCTCTCTGACTGCCATGATCGAGGCTCTCTATTCTAACCCTGTCTTTCTGGTAGCAGGCTGTCTTTCTCTCTCTCTCTCTTTGGGTCTCTCTGCTACATTAAACTCCCACTAACATTTCCGTTAAACGTGTGGTAAAGGGGAGGAGCTCCAGGTAAGACTCACGTGAGTGGCCGCTCAGAATCAGGAAGGCAATGAGCAAGTCGACATCCTACTGTAGGTTTGACAGGTAGTAAGGTACAGCCCTTATGGGGTTTCATATATTATTCAGTGTCAGATTTTAAATAGATGCATGTCTATCGAGGTCTTGCGTGGTTACAAGACTGATTCGATCAGTCATGCCTGCATCTGGATAGTGGGAATGTCACTCAGCTATTATGTTTGTCCCTCTGCAGCCAGTATGGTCAGGCTCCTATGCACCAGGGCCCTCCCATGTACCAGGGGCCTCCCATGCAGCACCAGGGCCCTCCCATGTACCAGGGGCCTCCCATGCAGCAACAGGGCCCTCCTATGTACCAGGGCCCTCCAATGCATCAGGCTCAACCAATGTACCAGGGCCCTCCAATGCATCAGGCTCAACCAATGTACCAGGGCCCTCCAATGCATCAGGCTCCGCCTATGCAGCCAGCTCCGCCCCCACACCAGCCACCGCCCATGCAGCCGGCCCCGCCCATGCAGCAGAGCTCCATCCAGATCCCGATGGGACCGCCCCCTCCCAAGGTGGTCAGCACTGCCTGTGTCTACCCTACACAACCAGGTAGCCACCAGCAGGACGGACAGGCTGTCCTAGCATGATTCTGGATGATTTGTTTCGTTATGGGATGAGGAGACTAAGTGTTTCTTTTTTGTCCAAGCTCCAGCTCCTCCCCCGGCTGCGCCTGCAGACCCCTCAAACAGGCCCCCTTGGGTCACCGACGACACCTTTGCCCTGAAGTTTGACCCCAGCAAGACCACCACCACCAGCATGAAGGTCCAACCGCTCCCTCAGGGCGCCCCTCCTGCGCCAGCGTACATCCCCCACCCCTCCTCCGCTCCTCCCCCAGCCCCCAGCCCGGCATACAACCCTGCCCCCGCCCCCGCTCCCTTACCCTCAGTGGCCCGCGGCGTGGCTCAGAGGGCGGAGAGGTTCGCTGCCAGCGGCCGTACAGCCCTCTGTGGAGCTTGCAACAACATTATTAGGTAACAGGGAAATGTCTTCATTCGCACACAACCAGAACCCAAACGATGGTTTCCTTTTACACGATGGACAATTAGGCCGACGCGGCGGTTGAGTCGTTTGTCAGATTTACATGTGTAGCTAGCTTTAAGCTAAAGGCTGTGTGGTGTTACAGGGGTCCCTTCCTGGTGGCTCTGGGCCGCTCCTGGCATCCAGAGGAGTTCAACTGTGCCTACTGTCACACATCGCTGGCCGACGTCAGCTTTGTGGAGGAACAGAACAATGTTTACTGTGAGAACTGCTACGGCGAGTTTTTCGCCCCCACCTGTGCCCGCTGCAACACCAAGATCATGGGGGTCAGTCAACAGACACACACACACTCATTCTCTTTCTTTAATGTGAATACTCTCTCTCTCACACACACACAGACAGACAGACAGAATGACCATTTGTTCTGGTACTTTCTTGTGCAGGAGGTGATGCATGCACTGAGACAGACATGGCACACAACCTGCTTTGTGTGTGCCGCCTGTGGTAAGGCTTTCGGAAACAGCCTCTTCCATATGGAAGATGGAGAGCCGTACTGTGAGAAAGGTACCTTCGACTGTAGATCCGATCCACGTCACGCCGCCAAACATTTGTATCGGGGAAAACGGGGATCATGAAGTTTGACCATTTTAGATGCACGTCATAACTGGTGTTGTAACTAAATGTCTATTCTCTTTCCCAGATTACATTTCACTGTTCAGCACCAAGTGCCACGGATGTGACTTCCCTGTTGAGGCTGGGGACAAGTTCATCGAGGCACTAGGTCACACCTGGCACGACACATGCTTTGTCTGTGCGGTAAGAATGATTATCAGCAACTCACCAATCACCAATGCCCCTTCGCTGCATGCTGCACACTGTTATTCAAACAATCTATATGGACCTAAAAGTTTAACCCAATAGCTCATGATGAGCAACATACACCATGTACTGGAAAGTTCAAAAGAGACGTGCAAAAATTTGTCAACTGTAATATATTTTTTTAACATGCATTGCTCCACTGGCTGGTCAGATTGACGTATGCGTTTCTGTGTGCTAGGTGTGCAATGTGAACCTGGAGGGTCAGCCCTTCTACTCCAAGAAGGACAAGCCCCTGTGTAAGAAACACGCCCATGCCATCAACGTCTAGATGCTTGGTTGGCAGCCTTACGGGGTGGAGAGCCAGCTCAATGTACCCCAGCAGCCTGGGTCCTAAAGTGAGGGCATCGATGCTATTGATGACAAATACATTTTGCAGATCAGTAATTGAAATAACGCTACTTGTTTTTGTTCACCAGTACTGAAACTAAAGACAACACTGCCTAATGTTCCTTCTCTGACAGGAAATTATGTGATGAAAAGTGATTGCACAGTACACTTTTTAATTATGTCACCCTCAACAACAACAAAAAGAAATCATAGTTATATCAGAGAAAGGTTTAGCTAATTCCTTTGTTACCAGACTCCTGGTAGGCTTTAGTCCTGGGACTGATAGTCTAAACACATGAGACTGGTTTTAGTAGCAGGACTCTATAGTACACACAATACAGATGCCTTATTTCACAAAGACTGTCCTGTTCTGAATGTAAAACAAAAACTGAAAATTAAACAAGAAATGTAACACAAATATAGAGTCCAGTAAATATATCCAGACAGTTTTACATATTTACATTGGGTTTGAAGTAATATCACAATTATGCCTCACAGTGATCAATAGACCAAATGTGAGCTAATATAACTAATTTTACTAAGTAGTTACTAATCAGTTTGACTTCGCACAGGAAGTGTAGTACTAACTCAATTAAGTATTTAGTATTTATTAAACAGTGTTATTTATTTGCATAGGAAAATAGTAAACAGTGTTATTCAGTGGGCAGTGTGATGAAACTATACGTTCCATATTGAATTAATCAATTATGGCGTAATATTGAGACCTTAAGTTCGATCACAAGATTGTTTTTGTCTGCCCCCGGATTCAAGAAAACTCCAGTGGGCAAAAAAAAAATACATTTCGCTTTTGCCTTTGATTTTGTCGTGCCTTTTGTCCTGATAAATTTCCTCTATTTCATAAAAAAAGATTGCTATGCATATTCAGTTTGGTGTACATGTCCAAGTCAACATAACTCTTTTAGTTTCAAATGTTACTGGCTCACACACCTTAAGGACACTGGATGTGTGTGCTGGTGTACAATTTTTACTCTGATATTTGTTTTATACTGTGTATTTGGTGTGTGTGTGTGTGTATGTGTGCATGCATGAGTTGGTATATGACTGTCTGTGCATGTCTATTGGGTCAAATAATATATGTTTTGTATAGTGCCACTAGAATCACTGAGCGTAACTATTATTTGACTTACCGTAACTCTAAGAACCATCAAACACTGAGTGCGTTTTACGTGTTTTTTATTACTATCCACTGGAAGGAAAATTGAGGATATCTTACTGGAGGGAAAGGAGATGGAAATGCAGACTTGAATTGTTGGTAGGGATTTTAAATTGTCTCCATATTGAAACTAGTTGTATAGTTTCCAACCACTAGGGTGCAATATAGTGTTGATACCACTGACGTGGCATGCCTCACACTAGTGACTATTCACTTACCCATTTAATTGTTTTAAACTGCTGTCCCAAACTTAGCACCAAGTATCAAACTTGTGTTTCCCTGGCAACTTAAGTGTGTCTTTTCCTCTGCATGTTATTACCCTTTCATTGTTACTCAAATGTTCCCCATCCATGGGTCCTGTGCATGAATTTTATGTTTTTTTCACAAGAGCATAGTTGTCAGTAGTTGGCTGAATTTACCTAAAAATTACAAATATTTTTTGAATGCCTTCGTGAAACCTCATTGAGGATTATTTCTTAAGTACTGCTTCAAAAACGACAAGTCCTGTTAACACTGTTTTTATTAACTACTACAATCTTTTTTTGTCCTGGTATCTGCAGTACTATATCAGTAGCCCAAACTGTGCTTAATCACTAGTCTCATTTGATCAACTTACTATGGTTCTGATGGTGTTTTGGACACATACAGTATAGTGCTAGTCTATCATTTCACCATCCATTCCCAACTGACCACATCCTCTCCTGCTGTCACAGTCATTCCATTTAGTGAACATGTCTCTCTGGTGCATCAAGTATTTCTGAAGAGAGACATACCATCAGAACTCCCAATTTCCACTTCCCATTAAGTAAATAACAACTGGGTATTTATTTCACAAGTAATTTTAGGCTACTGAGTAGTGGTTCAGATGACACGTTTATGACACATTTGTTCAGTTTGCACTGCTGTATATTAAACACTTGCATCAGATGTGTAAAGGGGCTGCATCTTTCTCCATGTTCTGTATTTTGAGAAATGACTTCTATAGAGTATGTTACTGCTTTTCTTAGCATGGGATACACTCTATTTAATCTGATAATTTATTTACTTACTTAAACTTTACATATTTTTTTTCCAAAAAAAAAAACAGAATTATGGCCTTGCTTTTGAGTAGCTAGACTGTCAGGAAAAACAGACACACTCATTTGCTTTTATTAATAGAACATAATTATAACTTTTGCTTTATTTGTAATTTCAACTTTATTGTCAGTGTAAACAAGGTCTTCCCACAAAGCTTTTTTTTATTTTTTATAACACAATTTACTCAACTTGCCATACAACTTTCAAAATGACTTTTGATTTTTAGTTGTTAGAAGGGAGACTGGATACAGTGAAAGGTGGTACAAATGTCCTTCCTGAAGAGATTGTATCTTTAAGATTGGCGTAGTCCACTGTCAAAGGTATTTGTATGTGTTAAATTGTTTTGTGTATCTATCTGGAAAAGGCAGAAGCTTCATTTCCACTGTGGAGAATCCTTGAATTGACCGAATGTTATGGATGGCCTTAACTTGCATGTTGAATCCAATACCAAACCCCTAATGCATATCAACCAGAAATAAAATAATTGTATTGTTGTTTTACTGTACCACATATAGGGTCTTCCCGTATTGACAGCCAATGTTGGAAAGCTGCTGTTATTGTTTCTGCTAGGAAGGTTTGAATCATGAAAATTTGTTAATAAATGTTATTTCACAACACTATTATGGCTTCCTTACTTTGTTTACTGTCTTTCATGCATAGTTAAAAAAGTAAGTTCTTCATTGATATGTTAAATAGACTTATTTAATCTGTTGTGAACCATATATAACTATTAATTGCCTATTAGTCAGTGTACAACCGAAATGATACAACTGTGTTGAAAATGTCTACATGATGTTGATATGTAGGTTTCAAGTGCCTTGGAAAATTATTCACCTTTTTCAAACCATCCATATTTTTCTGCTTCATAACCTGATTTTATGATCATTTAAATAGATATACGAAATAGGCCTTTTAAGGAGAAAAAGGCAATATAGACGCCTTTTCCTTGATAACTTATTGTGCGCAATTGTTTTGAAAGGGAAGCACCTTGGTGTGGCATTGTCGACGGCAGGTGGCATCAAAGAGTTGGAAGGGGTAGCCTGTTGGATTTCGTGTTGGGTAGCACTAGCCTTTGGTACCCGCCGCAACTCGCTCCCCCTCAAGTGGTTGCGTACTCGCTGCCGTGATTGGAAGGTTTTTTGGTATGGAATGATCTCGTCTCGCTCAGGGCTGGTATGTGTGCTCCAAATGGCAAAGACAGCCACAGCCTGAACTACGAGCGAACAGAACAAGACCGATCGTCACGGGTATTTTGGGAAATATATGGACATTCGTGCAACTTTTTGCCGATATAAAGAAATATTTGGAAAGCGTGGACAGGTACAAAGTCAACACTCTACTGCAGTAGAAAAGGTGAGCTATAATTACCTAGTATTACTAATAGTAAAGAAGATCGCAACCTGTGATTTTGGCCTCGAGTGTTGTCGCGTAAAAAGTTTTGTTTTGCGTCTGAAAATAAATACTGGGGTCAGCAACTAATTTCGTTCGGTTGTTGGGTTTATTCGAATCAAAACATTGTATATTTGGCTGGTTATTTGGATTTCATTAAGGATTCTGTTGGAGAGGTGGCGCTGAGGGGTTTTCTTGTAAGCGAAAACTTGCTACAGTAGCTTGCTAGCTAGCTAACTGGATTGCCTGTGTGTATGTTGAAGCTGGACTAGCTACGTGCTAGTATTACTACTAGCGTTGTCTAGCTAGAAGTTAGCGTTCCACATTTGGGCACAGAATATGCTGGAAATTATCAGTTGGCAATTTTAGACATTTTACAACAATTTAATAATAACTCAAATAATTACCGACTGTGCTTCTACACATATTAAGCTAATTTAATACAACCAGTTGAATGACAGAACTGTGGTCCAAGTTCATAGTTTTTCCTGCATGTTCAATTTTTTGAAAGCTTAGCAAGCTAGCTTCAGTACTGTAAACAGTACCTCGTAAAGATGCAAAACTACGTTAAAGAGATTAAACGTAGGCCTACCCTACATTTGTTAGCCTGCAGTAGCACTAGCTGTGCCTAACTTGTAATGTAGATTTGAGTTTTTTTCCTTCCAGATGCCTTAAACGATTATTTGGTTTGTCAGTATTTAACCACAATAGATGTTATACTGCCTGATCGTTCAGAAAGTCTATTGTACTAGTAACTCAAGACATGTTAAGGGTTGTCATTAACACAACACAGCCTATGGCTTTGGCTTTATCATCTGATAAATCTGGTGATCATTAGTAACCATTACCAGGCACTCTTGAGTCATGCACTACATTTTAGGGGTAGTCCTTTTCTTGTACTCTGAATGATGAGACTTCATGTAACCAGAGGCTTGACATAGGACGTTAATATGAGCGTGTCCACACACGAGATTGTGTACTAGTCTACAACTGTTTGACTCTTGATGCCGTGACCTTCTGTCACTTACTCTACACAAGTACAATCTTATCAGATGTCTGACTGTGAAGGGTGACCAAAGCATTAGGCTGTGTAATGATGAATCAACTGCCACCTTGACTTTCAGTCTCAGTTGCAGTAAGTAACAGTAGGTTCTCCCAAGGAAAATTCCCTCAGTCTGTTGTTGCATCTCATAAGACTAACTAGCTATTTTAGTCCCATGTTTTAGTCACTTCTTTGGAAAAAATGTGGAAGTTTAAAGCTGGTTTTAATTTTGAGGGAGAGTGCAGAGAGTGCACTGTCTCTGTGCTCCCCACCTTTCCACGCTGAAGGCAGCTCTAAAGTGTAAGGGCTCCAGAACGCAGGGAGGTCAAAAACCAGCAAGGTCAAAAACCAGATGGAGCTCCCGACTATATGAAAATGTCTGCTTTTAAAAGGGCCTGGAGGAGACCAGGCCGAAGGGGTATGGGAGAGTGGTGCATTTATACAGAGGTGCGGAGGGGGGGGGGGGGGGGGGGAGGGGGGGGATTCAAATTGAACCTTATACATATGCCAGACAGCTGTACATTCCACAGCTCACTCTGGGCTCTCTCCATTACTGAAATAACACAGGCCAATATTACTGGGGGAGGAGTGAGGATGAGGGGAGAGGTAAGCAGGAAGGGAACGACTAACAAACCCAGGCTTGGGAGGCTTCACTGCCAGGTAATCTCAGAACAGTCTGGTGTATCTTGATTACCCTGCTAACTGTGTTTGGAGGAGAGAGTCGAGAGAAGGAGAGAGTGTGTGCATTTCTGGCGGGGCGGGGGGTTTGTGTGATTAATTAGCCAGAGCCCTGTAACTGCCTGGTGTCTGAAGGGAAGCGTAATGGAGGTTAGACAGAAATTGGAATCGGGTTCAGCAAATGGGATATAATTCAGTTGTGATTTATGTCCACATGAGGTGAAGATCAGAATCAGAGTTATGCTGCCTGTCAGGACGTAGACGGCCTGACTTGTCCCCTCCCCCTCGTCGCCCCAATAGAGACACCAGTTTAATGGAATGGTTATCACCCAATGATTTGTCGTGTTGAACTGCTACAGATGAATAGTTTGGGCTATTGTAGAGTCTGATGTTTGGTATTAAATGCGAATTTGGCCTTTAGTCTCAGGCTAAATATATTGGTTTTGGGCTAGGTTTAGCCGTGGAAAAGGTTTCTTGTTACTCAAGCTTACAACACGAACACGAAGAAAACTCTAATGAGAGGTCCCCTCTAAGTGCAGGGAAACAGAGGAGCAAAACATTCCCCCGCTCATTTATTTTCTCAAGCACTTTAAATCTACAATGCTTGTTTTTCTAACCTCCTGTTTCTTTAAAGTGTCTCTTTCTGTGCCCTGCTTCTGTTGTCTCAGAGCCTCTCTCTCACTGTGAGCGTTTCCAATCTCAGAGGCCGGGGGGTGTGGGGGGGGGGGGATATCGGATTGCTCGGGGAGTCTCCAAGGTTCTCTTGCGAGGTGGCAGAGGGAAGGTGCTGGAGGGAACGAGAGAGAGGAGGAGGAGGAGGAGCGAGGAAGGGGGGGGGGCGCATGCACAGATCAGGTTTCACGTTCCTCTGTCTGCCGTGCCTCCCTCAGTCAACCCCTCCTTCTTCTCTCTCTCTGTCTCTCTCTCTCACTGCTACCTCACCCCCCCCCCCCCCCCACCACCACCACTCACCCTCAGCTTGGAGACAGAGTGGCTGGGGAGGAAAACATGCAATCGGCCACTGCTTCTCTCGTTCTCCATAAGTCCACCTCCGACTCTGAGAGCCCCCCTCCGGATAAATAAAGCCAGTAAATCTCAGCCGTCACCCTCAGAAAGTAGTACACAGAATGCAAACTGTTTCTCCAGAGCACCAGCCGATTTGAGTTAGAGATTCCCCATCTCTCCATAGCTGCCTGGAGCCATCTCAGACTGCCACTGCGTACTGCAGGCGACACACTACTGTCCCTGGTTCATCCATTTGTCATAGATGAATGGACTTGCTTGATGACTTGCTTGCTTGAGAAACAATTATGAATTGGTAGCTGTATTAGAATTTAGGTAGCTGTTGCAGGTCTATGCCCTGTTTCGTGTACAATATAACAGTCAATATCTATAGGATAGATTTTCAATATGTAGGCTAGCTACGTTGCTGGCTAAACCTATTGCAAGTGTAAAGGTTAGGCTACTGTCAATTGATTTTAACTCAATCCATCAGCGTGTGTTTTCGTTACAGATATGCAGTGGATCCTATAGTGAACCGTCCAGGACATAGGAACCTTTTAGTATTGTTTAGTTCTGTTGCTTTCAGGTGGAACTGGCTTCGGTGTGCCGTGCACCATGTTGGCCAAGCCTAGGCTGCAGTCCTTTTAATGGTATCGATCCTCCTTTAAATACACCGGGCGTTCCAGTGAATAATTTAGAGAGGGCTCCGCGTCACGGCCATGCAGGCCGGCAGGGAGGAACAGACATTGTGTGGAAGACTTAACTGAAAGATCTCTATCTCTTAATTGATAAAGTGGAGAAGGTCAGTGAGTTTGTTGACGTTATTTGGGGAAATCCCCCTCCCCCCCTCCCCTTCTTTGTTTTTATGAAACCGTGGAAATGTGATTTATTTGTGTCCCTGTGTTTTTCTAAAAGCGAACGTGGTCATGTGATGGCCAAGCAGGCCCAGTGGAAGAAGGCTTCCCTTTCAGCTCCTGGGGATGGAAGACAGTTGAAGAGATGGGCTCTGTATTGTATAGTTCCAGGGAAGTAGATGAGATAGAAAGCAAGCTAGATATCTTCCTAGGTCTGTAAAATGTTGCCTTCAAGGGATCGACTTAGCTAGATATGAGAATGTATCTACGGGAAACTTGGGAATCAAGTCCTGAAGGGTTCATTCTTCACCAACTTGGCATTTCCTTTTTATTTAGCTTAATCCCTTTCTATGTTCATTGCTGGGATTCCCTGATGGTGAATGTGACCCTGACCCCTGTCTGGACCCATGTCAAATAACCCCTAATAGAGTTGTCGGTTTCTCACCTGGATTAGCCCATACTGGGACCATGTTAAACACAAAAGTAGCCTGACAGTTTGGGTTTGTTTACCACCCGACGAATATTGTGAGCCCTTCGTCTCTGCCATTGAGGCTATCCATTTTCAGTTGTTTCGGTTTCATGGAGTACAGCGATGAAATCCCTGCTACTTTGATGTTAGTCGTCGCACACCTTTGTCAGCTAAAAGGTTGTGTCACCAAAAATTCACTTCACCATCTGCTAGAGTGCAGTAAACAAGGCAAGCGTTCGGTCCAGTTTTATGATCGTTCGGAAGCACAGTCCACAGATCTCCTCTGGAGGAGATTAATTTAATGTGTTGAAGTTTACATTTAGTCATTTAGCAGATGCTCTTATCCAGAGCGACTTACAGTAAGTACAGAGACATTCCCCCCGAGGCAAGTAGGGTGAAGTGCCTTGCCCAAGGACACAACGTCATTTGGCACGGCCGGGAATCGAACTGGCAACCTTCAGATTACTAGCCCGATTCCCTAACCGCTCAGCCACCTGACTCCAGTTAATGTGTAGAAGCAGACGCAACAGTTTGCTTGGCTAATTGTTAGTTATTAGCCTAGCATAGTGCATGTTTAAGGATTAAGCTGATTACGTAGGTTTACATTTTGTACGATACCATGCGATATTAATCGATGGACAATACAAGGGCATCTTTGCCCTTTTGGACCTGTGTCCTCTACAATGGGTGGACGTCTGTTTTCAGTGAGTGATTGTTTTGACTGATTGACAGGTCACATTCTGAGCCAACTGGCAGTACCTGGGTGATGTATACAGCACAAGGACACACATGCCAGTTCGTTCCATGTTGCAGCCATCAATAGAATTTTATGAGCCAATAGCCTGTATGCTTGTTCTTAACTTTGTGAAAAAAAAAAAAAAAAAAGGTTTCATGCTAACCCTAGGCTGTGTTCATTAAGAGTGAGGGTTTGAAAACCAAAACAAAGTTGCGAAAGGGTACAGCCAGTTTAGTTTGCATGATTTCAGCAGAATTAATTTGAGCTATGTGTCAATACCTTTCCTTCGTTGATTTGAAATCAACCACTGGCACGCAACAAACACTTGGTCTGTGATTTAAGTAAGTAGAAAAGTAATTTAGGTCAACAGAAGAACCGCTAAAGGCCGATACAAATATTTTAATAGCGATTTAATTGCAAAATACCCATCCTTATGAGAGAGAAGGGAGACTGGCGTGCGCCCCATAGGAGGGTTGCACAAGGCCCTGTCACACATTCCCACACAGAGAGGGCCCTGTCTGAAGGGAGCCCACCCCTCCCTCCCCATTATGGTCTTTAATTTCAATTAGCTATGGCTGATCGTTCACTTTGATGGCATTAGTTGCCCCTCCAAGCCTCGACACATTTCCCTCTGCTCTCGTGCCACTCTGTTGGTTTTGCGTAAGCCCGCGGAATTAACTTTGCCGATGGAATCTCCAAATGCTTCACTTCCACTTCCTTTCCTAGCACACAAGCTCACGCATCGACGCAGACTTTTTTTCCCCCAAAACATATTTTGTGTTGTCGAGCTTTTTTTCCCGTCTGCACTCGGCTGGCGTCCTCTCATGGCTAGCGTAGCCTGACACGTAGCTGTGCGCGTGTTCCTTTTCAGCCAGGAAGACAGGTTCCACAACTTTCCTGTCAGACAGCACAGTTGCACACCTCTGAGACAATGAAAGGTATTTTGCATACAACACGATTTTCCACGCCTCTCTGAAACCCCGTGTTCCGCCGCCCTGCATGCCACCTGGTTCCCAGGTCACGTGTGATCCTCCCTGTCCTCTAATGTGTCCCCGCACGACCGACGAGGCCCCAGACGGAGTAGCGCTACAAGACGCCCGCCGTGTTCTTTGTTTCCCTTCTCCTCCCGTGCGCCCCGTGACTCCTACATTGTTGCTTTAACTCGAAATAACTCCGCAGAGCTGTGACAGAGCTCCCGACCTCACAACATATTCCTGCTCCACTCTCAGGGCTTTATAAATAGCCCCGAGCGCGGTTAGTTGGAAATTTTAGGCTGCACCCTCCAGTGACCCAGGCCTGGTGTGGAGAGATGTTCCGTCCAGGAGCAGAGGCCGTGTTGTAAACAGAGGAGCACCGTGCACATCTCCCAGTGCTGCCTTTCACTTGCCATACATTTGTTCTGTGTGTGTGTGTGTGTCTCATTCCGCTAAGCTTTTGGTATCGCCAACCACTTACCAGCACTTTATTCAACGGTATTTCCTTCGTTATTTTCCAACTTGCTTTTTCTTCTTCTTCTCTCTTTCAATATTTGGCTAGGAGAAGTGAATGGGTGGAATGCTCGCTGCTGTTGTTTTATATGGTTGTTTTGAACATGGACTCGGGGGCCCTTGCATATGCCGTCTCACTGCCTGCCCCCGAAAGAGCATTTCACCGCTCTACTCCACCAGGTTTCCATTTGATGCAATGCTGTTTATTCCCCCCTCGCCCCGCCCCACGAGAAAGTCCTAGTCACTGGCCGTCCTGTGCGAATATAAACTCACTTTGACGTCCCCTCGCTGCTAAATAAAGGCTCTTTTGAGCCCTTGGAGGAGCGCTGCCCTCTCGTGTGGAAGAATGCTCCCTGTGTTGGTGTGGAGAGCAGGGCCTGGCTCCCAGGCTGCTGGGCCACATCCACACCATGCCGCTCCACTTATCTCCACAGCCACAGCACGGGGCTACGCCAGACCTCCTCCTCCCTACACCCCTCCCCCCCCCCCCCCCCCCCAGCACAGCCCCCTGCCAAGGCCCAACAGGAGGGCGCTTCATGGGGACACCCCGTCTCCCACCTCCCCCCAGCTCCTCGGGCTGGAGTCTAAAACGAGTCTAGTCTAAGAACAGATGACCCGTGTTTTCGTCCAAATATAAGCTGCGGGGGAGGTTAATTGTCTGAGAATAGTCTACAGTTTAACCGGTGACAAAACGCCATTCGTCCCGGTACATGTCTGAGCCAAAGCTTTCTGGAAGGGACAGTGGGCCATCTCCACGGGAACACGGGGAGTCTTGGATGTGTGTAATCCCCCTTTCCCTGGGTGGAGGTGGTTTGGGTCGGGCTGGGTTTCCCAGGCTCCGGTCCACCGGTGACAGTCTGTCTGCTGTGGCGTGGCTCCTCGCCTCACCCCTCCGTCATCCGATACCTCCCTCAGCTCTGCACTGCATGTTGCCCAGCAACACCCCCCCCCCCCCCCAGCACAGCCTCCTTACATTATAGCCCCATCGTGTGTGTGTGTGTGTGTCGGATCGCAGGGCAGTGAGGGGAAAGAATAACTAACGATATTGCTTACATGTGCCACACATGCTTCTTCCCTGACTCCCGATGCAATACGGACATTCACCACCGGGGCATGTTGCTCCTGTCCTGGGGGACATTCCCACCTTCACAGTCCCTTCACAAACAGCGATGGGATAACCGTTGCTATGCTAACCCACGTCCCCTCCGCTCTCCTGGCCAGGTCTCCATGGTGCCGTGCGTGTCCGCTGTGACCAGTGTCTGTGAGATCCGACCACCCATGGATGTGTATGTTCTCCAGCGCCAGCAACGCTTCGCTCACACCTCCACCTCAGCATGTTCCTGCACTATGGATCCTCCTGTGAGGTAAGACTGGAACCCATCACGCGCACGCACGCACGCAGAGATAGGATGGGACCCCTGTCTTGGATTAGACCTTAGCGATGGTCCACGCTCTGTTCTATGCAGTTGGTAATGTGAGCAAGATGTGTTGGGGTTGCCCGCTTGGATGGTGAATTGCATCTCTGTTTGGATTTAGTCTCTGTGATATTTCTCCCCCTGCGAAACGGAACACAAACAAATGTTAGTTTTTGAACGTGACGCACCAGTGATTGCTCTAACCTCCCCCCCCCCAAACAACACTGAGAAGATTAACCCTTGACCTCTGACTGTAGCCAGAGCTGGCCAATCAGGAGGGTTTCCTGGCTCCTAATTGCGATCCCAGATTGAGTCATTGGAGCTGTCTGCCGCTTTTGATTAATAACGGGAGGACTTTGGAGCAGGAAAAGGCCTGATTGCTCATGTACACTGCTGGAGGTTTACACATCTGGGAGTGTGTGTGTGCTGAGGGTGGAGTCGATGTCTGAACACCGAGGGTCAGAGTGGTACCTGTGTTTTGTTTATTTGGTCCGGTTTCATTTATTTTGAATTGAAATGTAACTGTTGTGCGTGTTCTATTATTCTTAAAAATAAAAAAAGAACGTTTGACAGCCAGACCTTTTTTTTTGCGTCCGTTGCGCACCTTGAGTGTAACAGGCTGCTGTGTGTTCGGTTGCTCTAGCCCTCTGTTGTTGTTAGAGGAAAGAAAAAACGAGAAGCCGCCTGAGCTTCCACACTCGCCTTCAGACCTTCAGACAGAGTCAGGGAGTCTGCTGGAGCAAATTGCTGCCACATGTCCACAGAGAATGCGGAGCCCTGGATATCTCACATCCTCTCTCGCGTTCACAGCCCCAGCCTTCCCGGCTCTCGTGTGGGACTCACCCTAGGGTGTCACTCTGGGGACTCTGTTGTTGTCAGTAGTCAACGGCATGGAAGGCCGTGGCTCCTTTTTAACCTGGCTGTGGACGGAGCCTGAGGTAGAGCGGTCTGACTGACGTGAAGTGTCGGGGGGGAGGGGCCCAGAGTGGGTGGGGGGGGGGGAGAGGGGCCCAGAGTGGGGCGGGGGGTGGAGGGGAGGGGGGTGTTGACAGAACAGCAGCCAGGCTTGTTGTTGGAGAAGGCTTCACTCCCACTGGACCATAAATTCCACATGCGACTCCGTGTGACGCCCGGCTTGTTGACGGAAGAAGCTAGTTGTCACCCCCTCCCCCCTGACAGACCCACGGCTATCTCCCCCCCCCCCCCCCCTCTCCATACTTTTCCAAGACCCTCATTCCTAAGCTCTACAAATGATCTGCAAGTCATCTGCTGAGGTTTGCTTAATGTCTATTTCTTGCCTTTAGGCCGACATGCATTGCGATTGTTAATGTTCTGTTGTTGTTGTCGTAAGCACAGCCTTAGATATTGTAGGTGACTGTTACTGTCAGCGAACGCGCGTTGTTCAGTAACCTATTTTTTTTTGCTTTGGTATTGAGTACCGTGAAATTCCACTGGTACCGACAACTGACATTTTGGTACCGTCCGTGACAACACTACCCCACTCTCACTCTCTTTTTCACTCCCTCTTTCACTCGGCCTGGGGTTTTTGTGCTTTGGCCTTGTTCCATTGTGTCTGCTTTGCGTCAGCACATTTCCAGTGCAGCAGAGTTGGAGGTGTAAGTCAAAAGGAGAGGGCAGTCAGTGCAACGCAACACATTGTAGGCTCGCTCTGGCAGCTGGTATTTACTGTAGGCTAGGTGAGGGGCTAGGGGTTATCTATGTCTGTTAAAGCACCGGTATTCAAGTCCTCTAGGCTGTTATTACTCTGCAAATACCAGAATTGTTTCAGAAACGTGCATCTAGCAAACACCCCGTAAAGCGCTTGAAAGGAAGCCTTAATTTACTTGAATGAAATACTTGAACCTCAGCACCAGCCATAACTGAGAGTCATGATGCTGTTTCCGTAGTGTTGTCCCTGGGGGAACAATAGTGACACTAATGACACCTCAGTCAGTGGGTCACCTTGTCCAGCCCTCTGTGGACAGAGAGGCTCCTCTGGAAGTCAGACAGCGGAGGACTTCTCTCACGAGGACAGGCTGGAGCTCACTTCTTGTCATGCAGCTTTTATCAGCCCTCCTCCACCCTTAACTCCTCCTCCACCCCTATCTCCTCCTCCACCCTTAACTCCTCCTCCACCCCTATCTCCTCCTCCACCCTTAACTCCTCCTCCACCCCTATCTCCTCCTCCACCCTTAACTCCTCCTCCACCCCTATCTCCTCCTCCACCCTTAACTCCTCCTCCACCCCTATCTCCTCCTCCACCCCTAACTCCTCCTCCAACCCTAACTCCTCCTCCACCCCTATCTCCTCCTCCTCCACCCCTAACTCCTCCTCCACCACTATCTCCTCCTCCTCCACCCCTAACTCCTCCACCCCTAACTCCTCCTCCTCCACCCCTAACTCCTCCTCCTCCACCCCTAGCTACTCCACCCTTAATACACCTCCACCTCTATTTCTCCTCCACCCCTCCTTCTCCTCTGCACCCCCTTCTCCTCTACCCCTTTTCCTCTTCCCCCCTCTTTCTTCTTTCACCCCTTCTCCTCCACCACCTCTGTTCTCCTCCTCCTCCTTGTCCTCCACCCACCCTGGGACCCCTGGAATGTGTGAACAGGTAATGGAAAATCTCCTCTCCTCGGGTGCGCTCCAGGAAATGTGAGGAGTGATAGTGGGCACCTTGCCGGAGCCAGGGCCTGAAAAACAATATTGTTTTGTTGCTTTGCTATTGGCTGACCTTTTTTTTTTTTATGACCTCCTCTCCACCCCCACCCCCCGCCCCCCCTCTCGTACAGTACCGGAATTTCAGTATGGCTCAAATCAGGGTTGTGGGTTTTGTGCACTGGGCTGTCCACATGTCCCTGGATCATGTGCGTGTGCGCGCGCATGTGAGTACACGTACGTGCGCTCGCAAGCGTGCCTTATTAGAGACTGCATTAGCTGTGGTCGGAGTAATTGGCTGTCTGTGGAGGGTAAGATTCCGAACCTGGGCGGCCAGCTCGCAGGGAGAGAAACACCGGCAGTGTTCACAGTGGGCTGGCTCTGTAAAGAGAGCTCTGTGCTCAAGCACACCCTCATCTCCACTAGTCCTTGGAAAGACCATTTCTGCCCGCAAAACTCGTGTTGACTCATAGCAAGGTGTGTGTAAAGGTCTGTTCAGGCTGGCCAGTGCTGTCAATGTGTGTGGCTGCAGCCTCCTTTTCATGGATTTCTTTCATAGATACATTTCTTTCTCACTGCAAGGCTGGCTGTATGCTTTTCAGCAGGCATTTTTCAACTAGGCCTGGCCACTAAAACGAAAGCGAAAGCGGTTTGCATGAGCAAGCGTGCTCATTCCCAGGCTCACAAACAGCCTATCATATCCCTCGATAATGGAGCGTGACACGCAGACAGACAGTCCTTGAACAGGTGGATGGTTCAGTGGCACCCTGTACATGACACAACCACACAGTGTGGGCTGAGAAAATGAGTGTAGATGATTGTTGAGGAAATTGTTGATTTAAAGAAAGGGCATTTCAGCTCGCCGGTATGGCAGTTGGTCTGCCCGTTATCAGAACACCGTTGTGTGTAAACTGTGTAGGTAAACCTTCTCAACCAAGAGCAGGAATACTACAAACGCACTTTACCACCTGACTTGCTTCCAACCTTTGGAGTACACAACCTGTCAGTCACAGCCCACAGCTACATCTCCTGATACAATTATTATCCAGGTGCCTTGAAAAAAAAGTGGTTAAATTAAAGGGAAGGTGGTTAAAATTCAAACTCAAGTGGTGAGGTGCAACCCTTCGGCCACGATTAATAATAGGTCATTATAAATGATCACCGTCGACGTAGACTGAAATGAAACGTTTCATCGTAATCAAATGCTCACCCCTGGTGACGGCAAATATTGTGACTTTTGTTTTGTTCGTGGACCATACAGTACTGATGCTGTTAACTTGCATTTGAATCAGGTGTGACAGCCTGCATCTCCTAGTAGTTTAGGTCACTGTGGTTAGAGAACTCATGTAATGAAGTCTGACCTTGTACCTAGGCCTACAACAATACAGTTCTCCTCCCAAGAAGCGAGATTCGATAAAGGTGTTAATGATCTGTATGCTTTATGACACAGGCTTGGTAAGGTGTCACATTGAGGCATACGAGATAAGCCCAACCTCCATAAAGATGGGCACATTCGTTCACTTATCTTTGTTCAAACAAGCTTTGTTGTCCTCTCCTCTGTCGCTGGCCAACCATGAAAACAAATTGACTGTTGGCGGGCGCTAACTTTAGCCTGCGCGTCTGCGCCACGTTCCCAGGTATCCCAGGGGTATTCGAAGGGAGAGAAAGAAAAACAAAGTTACAGACAGTAATGGCATGATGTACCCTTACTCACACACTAGCTAAGTTCCCAACTCCGCAGCCAGACCAAGAGATTACGCCGAGATTGTGACTCCAGCGGAGAAGGGGAACTCGAGATGACGATAAAGAGGAGGATGAGAAGCGAAGGAGACAGGAGGAGGAGAGCGAGCGAGCGAGCGCGGGGCTGGAGGAGAGACGGGGCTCAGTGCGGCCCGGGTATTCTTATGCTAATCCACTCCCGGGATGAGGCGCTAAAGCAGCCAAGCAAACAATGGCAGTGGAGCCAGGAAGTCTGCCCTGCAGTCTAGCAGGCCTTGAAAGGCATTTCGGGCAGGGCGCCGACACAGAGAAGAGGCTGCCTGCAGCACGGAGAGGGCTGCCTGCAAGGAGGGGCCCCAGGAGGGGCCAGGGATCTGGGCCAAGGCTGGGGAAGAGAGAGGGAACTGGAGGAAAAGAAAGAGAGAGAGAGACAAATGGCATACCACACTGCTCTCACTATAGAGGCAGCAGCAGGAGTTAGGGCTGTAGTGGGTCTCTCTCTCTCCAAGGCTGTCGGAAAGAGAAAATGTGTCTTCTGACGCTCTTTTCTTTGCTTTACGAACCATTTCTCTCTGCCCTTTCCATTGCTCCGGGCTCGCATTCACCCAGGGCTTCGGTGGGCTACATCTAGGCGTACCCTCCACTGATAAAGTAAAGCCCGCTGGCATTTGTCCATTTGTTTTTCTTTCCCGAGCTTGGTCGTTTTAAATGGTGCATGCAGTCAATCAGCTCGCTTTGTTTTTATTTAGGCTGTAGCCGTTCCAGACCGGGAAGTGCAGCTGCATTAATGGTTGATTATTGATGTCTGGTCCTCCCTCCAGCCATCGGGAGAAGGAAGTGGAGAAGCATTAGGGCTGGATTATTGATGTCTGTGACCCCCAGCGCAGAGTAGACCATGCAGCTCCAGGGTTGTTTTACAGAGCTGTGTGTGTGTGTGTGTGTGTGTGTGTGTGTGTGTGTGTGGATTACATCCAGGGAGAAGAGAAGGGGGGGGGGAACATATTGCTATTTTGAAGATTTGTGTAATATTACGGTTGTATTCTGAGGCTTTTCTAAAGGGTTGCGAGCAAGATCATGTTAGTCCTGGATCACAGGACAATAAAGCTTCAAGAAGCGTTCCATTTCCTCAGATTAATGCTGAATTCCTCGGGGAACGGGAATGTGTACTTTACCCTGCAGTGGACGAAACTGTAATGACGACCAGCAATACCATACGATACCTTTTATCTTTGACCTGATGGAGGGAGAACTGCTCACCTCAGTTCTCAGACAGGATTTTAAGATCTTGCAAGATTCTCCTACTGGCTTTGACCACCTCTTGGCTTTCCAACCCTTTGAATTTCCCTGCAGCCTTTTGAGTGGTGCGACCCAGAATTCCTTCCCCAGGAGCCATGTCCATGCCTCATTGCTTCACTATAAGGGGGATTATTCTATACAGGTGGCACCACCAGCATCTCACATGACAATGCCGTCTTTCATTCTCCCTCCCAGGGAAGAGAGTGACTAGGAGGCCCTTCTCCCAGAATCCTCTCTGAGGATGTGATGCGATGCCCCGACCCCTTTCCTCGTACCTCTATGGTGGATCGTTTACAATTGAACCTTCGGATCATTTTACTTAAATGCCAATGAGCAGAATACAGAGATTCCTGCCTTTCCTATTTGCGAAATGGGTTCGGTAATGGTCCATATGTCTTCTCTAGGCTAGTCCTTCTTCACCACCGCTTCTACCGAGCGCAGTCTCAAGTATTCCAAGTCCAGAAAGGATTTGTTGTTTTGCTACTGGCGGCATCTTTGACAAGTCCCAACATGACCTTCTCCCAGTCCTGGCTGAGCCCAGAGCAGAAGAGGTGGTGCTGGGGACATCTGGAGCGAAAGTTCCCTCACACAAACCTAGCCTGTGGAGAACCACTTAGTTTGCCCGGTCCCACGTTCCCTTCCATATCCTCCCCACCTCCTTTTGTGTGTGTGTGTGTGTGTGTGTGTTTTTCTCTGGAAAACCATGACTAGGCTTGACCCCCAATTGCTTACTTTGCCAGCCTGTGTCTGTTGTTCTTTTGTCCCCCACTTATCGCAAGCAGTAGCCAGGGGAACCGTCGTATCTCCCCCTGAACTCGCCGATCGCGATAGCTGTGTCTCCGTGTCAATCACCCAGCCGTGTGTTTGTGTGTGTGGGGAAGTGGATGTGTCGGGGGGGGAAGGGGGGGGGGGGCTGCTTCTTCCTGGCTCTGGGGCTCACAGCAGTCTCTTTCATCCGGCGTGTTGCGTCTTGCCTGGCTACCTGGCCGCGGCGACGCTCTCTGGTGTGTTATCTCCACCGTGCTATGTTGTTGTTGTCCCGTCTTGGTAGCGGAGTGGAACATTTTCATCGCCAGGTTGGCGTCGAGTAAACGCAGATATACGGCGTCGGTGTCGACGCGCAGCAAGTTGAGCCAATCGAAGGCCGCAAAACTCACACGTAGAAGTTAATCCCCCCCCCTCTTCTGACTGCCTCTCAACCAGAAGTTTACTCGACCATATCTTTTAGTTCTTCTTTCTGGTCTCCATTGCTCGCTCGCTCTCTCTCTCTCTCTCCCTCAAGCACACACACACGTACACACGTACGCACACCCACAGAGTCCCGCTGCTTGGCCTCCTCTAAAGGTGCCTGGCTGGCTGTCTTGTCCCCCCAGCCTTGAGGAGGCCTGCTTTGTTCCCTCATTACCCAGTCAGGGATGTGTGAAAAGTGGGGCACAGGTCGGGGCTCCTTGTCCCCCTCGGGCAAATCAAAAGTGACAGACACCGGCCCGCACCGCCACTAATTTGTCCCCCCCCTCGGTACGGGCGCTTCCCCCGGCCCACTAATTGCTTGCGAGTCGCGCAGGCCTACAAGGGAACAGACACATCGCGTTATTAACGCTGGACGAGGCCAACGCTGGTAATTGCGGAACATCCTTCAACAAATAATTTGGGCGTGTTTAGTCATTCAAGAGTAGCGGCAGCCTGACAGGGGTTGTGGGGTCAAGCCGGCGAAAAAACAAGAGGGCAAAGATGGATGGCACACACACCAAATAATAAAAAGGGGGGGGGGGGGGGTGGATGGACATGGACATGGATGGATAAAAGGTTCTTTCTCCCTTCTCAAGGTTGTTTGTCACCTCTGGTGTTCGCTAGGGCGCCAGGGTGAGAGGAGGGAAGAAGCCGCTGGGCCTCTCTCTCTCTGCCGTGCTCCTCCAACGTCGGTCACCTAACCCCACATCAGTAACACTTTGCAACAGTGGAGGAAGCTTGTCGAAGCTGCGATTTGACTCGATCCCTTTTTTTCCCGTATTTCTTTATTTGCTTCTTGTTCCTCTGCGGTGTTTGTGGCAAATGGATCTGTAATCTGCGAGAGATGCCATATCGCTCTGTTCTTGCACAATATTCCGTCTTCAGATTGAATAAGATGCGCTGTCTGGCCCTTATTGGATTTGAGTGCCATTTGGATGGGCTTTTACTGTCGAAAGGAGCATACTGGAGGGGATACAATGGAAGTGTGTTCAGTCTGGTTCAGTCTGGTTCAGTCTGTCTCAGTCTGCGTGTGACGGATGCTCCTGAGTCCTGATCTCCATACCAGAGAGTGTGCTCCCAGTCACTCAGCAGATGTGATTACATAATGCTGAGGTATCCAGAAGACCATTAGGGTTTAGATATCAACCCACTCCTTAACTCATGCACCATTGAGAGCGCCGGTGGAGGGTTATGTTGCTTAATTGCAGAAAAATAATTTCTGCCGTTTTGGATAACTAGGCCTCAACTAAGTCCTAGCTGATACAAATGTCGTTTTCTGTCTTTTTCTAGGGTTGTGGACCCAGGGACCCTGTGAGAGGGAAGATTTGAGATTCTCACCCAGAGCCAACGTTGCCCTCCACCTGTCTCCCTGCCCTGAGTACTCGCACCTCCACCCCCACAGCCCCGTCGGAGAGTCCCTCACCTCCACCCCCACAGCCCCGTCGGAGAGTCCCTCACCTCCACCCCCATAGCCCTCTGAGAGTCCCTCACCTCCACAGCGCCGTCAGAGCCCCACCTCACCTCCAGCTGAACAAGCAGAGGAGTGGAACCAGGATCAGGAGCTCCCCCCTGCTGAGGCCTGCAGGCCTCCCTCCACACCCCAGCCCCAGCAGCCCCTCCACACCCCCAGCCCCAGCAGCCCCTCCACACCCCCAGCCCCAGCAGCCCCTCCACACCCCCAGCCCCAGCAGCCCCTCCACACCCCCAGCCCCAGCAGCCCCTCCACACCCCCAGCCCCAGCAGCCCCTCCACACCCCCAGCCCCAGCAGCCCCTCCACACCCCCAGCCCCAGCAGCCCCTCCACACCCCCAGCCCCAGCAGCCCCTCCACACCCCCAGCCCCAGCAGCCCCTCCACACCCCCAGCCCCAGCAGCCCCTCCACACCCCCAGCCCTAGCAGCCTCCACACCCCCAGCCCTAGCAGCCTCCACACCCCCAGCCCCAGCAGCCCCTCCACACCCCAGCCCCAGCAGCCCCTCCACACCCCCAGCCCTAGCAGCCCCTCCACACCCCCAGCCCCAGCAGCCCCTCCACACCCCCAGCCCTAGCAGCCTCCACACCCCCAGCCCTAGCAGCCCCTCCACACCCCCAGCCCCAGCAGCCCCTCCACACCCCCAGCCCCAGCAGCCCCTCCACACCCCCAGCCCCAGCAGCCCCTCCACACCCCCAGCCCCAGCAGGCCCTCCACACCCCCAGCCCCAGCAGCCGCCCCAGCCCAGTGCAGCCCCCGCACGCAGCACCCCAGCCTGCAGTGGGATGTCAGGCCTCGCTCTCTACGTGGCTGCAGTGGCAGTCAGCATACTGCTCACCCTCGGAGCTCAAGGTAAGACTCATTGGACGAACCTTTGTTCCTTTTGCTACACCGCCATTGCTGCTAGTTGTAGTTAGCTTCCACTGACTCGCCAGGCTACATCCACACACCCGGCCGAAACCAGAGGCTGTAGTTACAGGGGGAACTGCAGAATGACTGTTTTCGAGGACTCCATTGAACCATAATCATTTTCAAGGTGATTTTAAATGGATATCCTCGTGTCTATTCTTTGATTTAATTGGCTATTATCTTACGTCTCGACCATAGTAAAGCTGCAGAGGATTGGCGGTGTTATGGGTTGTAAGAGCTAATTGAACCCAATTCCCATTCACAAAGACAGTTTTATAATAGATGTCACACTAGGACAACAGAGGTTGATTAGCTTCACAAGTCAATAGCGTGGGTTCAAGTAGTCATGACTTTTGAGTTGTTTAGCCAGATTAGCATGAAGAGCTCTATTTCTGCCTTTTGTTTACGCAAGCAACCCCCCAGCCCCATGTGACCTAGCCCACATACAGAGAGATCCCTATCTTAAGCCATTGTAATTGCTGTGATCAGGGTGAATTAGCTGAGAATGTGGGAAGGGGGGGGGGGGGGGGGGGGGTTGAGCTGCCTAGTTAAAAGAATATGAATACAAACCACTCTCTGGAGGTAACAGGCAACATCCATTGTGTTGTGGGGCGTTATGCTAATTTGCCTTGCTAATCCAAGTACTGTTAATCCAAGCTCAGCCTCCCCCGTCACTTTCTCTGTAGCCAGCGCACTACGCAGCCCACCTAATCTTGTCCACTACATGGAATGGATGCGGCAGTGTCCTCTCAATGAGATTAGACC
>NC_085023.1:13142958-13179280 GCF_963692335.1 Osmerus eperlanus
GCCGTGCATGTTTATGTTTACATGGCCATGTCCGACGTCGGGAGAACACAAAGGATATCTTTACACGCTGCATGGGGCCTTGTGAAAGAGCCTCCCTCCACGGCCTCATGTTTCTACTGGATTCTGTCTGTGTGGGTCTCTCTCTCTCTCCTCCCCCTCTCTCCTGTCTGGGCCCAGAGAGTGACTCACCCCGACGTCCATAAAGCCAGGCTAGGGGCCATAAAGAAGCATCTCTCAGCCTCGTAAAAGGTCACCTTTAACCAGCCAATGAGATGTGAAGGCAAATAGCGGGAGCTGATTACTCTGCGAGCGCAAGCCTTTGAGGAAACACGCACGCACACACACAGACGCACACAAACACACCCCTACCGACGCACACCGGAACAGATAAGTCGGGCGAGGCCCGGCCGCAAGTGTTAAACGATGGTGATTGATTCAGGCCGAAGCTCTGATGCAGGGGGCCGCGGAGTCCTGTCCCTTTATCAGGGTGTCCACATTCCCTATTGTGGTTTGATTCTGCTGTGTTGACTTTGGTGGCTCTCTGCTCTCCGGCCCCGGAGCCTTCCCCTCTCAGCCTCTGCTGGAAGCCGAACCCAGCCAGGGGCCGCCTTCCTCATCCTCTCCCTGTGAGGCTCAGTCATCGACGGGCATGACCCGCCGGGGCAAGCCCATCTCCTCCCCGCGCTCACTACAGGAAGCTGTTGGCTTGATTGCCGGCGCTCCGTGTCCCTTTTAGCACATTAACCGTTTCCTCCATAGCACCATCCCCGTCGTTACAGGGCTGCGGCATACTCCAAACACTCATTGTTCTCCGGAAAGAATCGTACTCCCATGAGGCAGTTCTTTTTTTTTTTTTGCCTTCCCTTCCCTATTTTTTTTTTTGTAGCTCAACCTGCTATGTACAGTGAGTGTCAAAGCTGGCACAAACCAGCCCTTCATAGCCGTGTGACAGGGGGCACTGAAGTAGCTGCTTGCTGTGCTGGCTCCTGAATGGCCCCTTTCAATTTCACTCTTTTCTTCCTTACCCAAGAAGGTGTCACCAGAACCAATTAGAATTTAACCAGAGTCTCACCCAGGGGGAAGAGAAGTGTTTTATAGGTCTAGCGCTTTTTTGTGTGTGTGCGCTTTTGGTTGTATTTTTTTTTTTATTGTCTTCTGTTGTTTTCCACATGGGAGACGTTTTAATGAGCGTAAGGCTGCAGTTACTTTTCAAGGTGCTCTGCTGTTGCCCGGGTAGCATCGCTGCTGAGTAAACCTGCCTCAAAGTTGGCCAGCAGTCCCAACTGCTGATTGAAGACTCATGTCTTATTTGGTTTCTATTGAAAGAAAACATTATGCAATTATGACACAACACGTCATGAATAATATGTTGCGAGTCATATAAAAAGCTGTTCGGTTGTTTAGGTTTTTTGTCGGTGTTGTTATGTGCTTTGGCAACACTACACAGGCTTTTGCACAGAAGGGGTGGCAGGGGTTAGGTAACAGAACTGCTTTGCATCATCACATACCGGAGGAACGAGAAGTATATCATCCCCGTCTCTCTTCCTCTGTCACTGGAAGTGATGGAGCTGAAACGAGAGACGAGTGGGTGATTCACCCTGTTGTTGTTTTTGTCCTTGTCGCGGGCCAGCCGCCTGCCCACGTCGTCTCACGCGCCCTGCGCGACTTTCTATCCCTGTCAGCTAATACCTCCACACTTCTCCTTTTCCTGCCGACTCACCCCGGACGGGAGAGCTGTAATTTCACACAGCTCGTCCCTCCTCCTCCCCCGGGCCCGCCTCGCTCCCAAGGTCAGGGAGAAAGGTGACATGGATCGTCCCAGGGGTGTACTGTGCGGCTGGGAACCAATCTCTACCTGCTCCCCTGAGCCCTAGCCCAGGACTTTAGCGAAAGGCAGCTTTCATTTCCTGTGTTTGTTCTTCAGGTGCCCGAGTGCTCCTCCGCCGGCCCCCGTAGGTGGCCCGGGCTCCTGGAACACGGTGCTCTCCTCCCCCTGACGGCCGGGCGCTTTTCGACCAAAACATGCGCCGCTTGCCCTTTAAGAGCCCCGGCTGCATTCCACAGCCCTGCAGACGGGGGACGGCGGGGCCTCGTTAGCGAGGAGCGTGCTGGCCCTTTAAGAGGCTCCAGCATGTGGCTGACTGGAGATGGAGAGGCTCATTACTGGGGGTGCTCTGCCAGACCTCAGACTCCGCCGTGACTGGCGGCAGAATTAAGCACACATGTGGAGGCAAGAGGCTGAGAGCAGGCGGCCATTTCCAGCCCCACTGACAAGGGCCACCACCCCCCCCCCCCTTCCTCCACCTCCTTCTCCCTCCCCTATCAATCAAGGCCCCCACCAATCGCAGCTCTCCTAGTTGGCGGACAGGGGTGGGAGGAGGTGGTGGCAGAGGGTTCGGAGCGTCTTCGCTAACAGAGCCAGCCAAAGAGCAACAGAGACCTTGAGGCTTCAGGAGGGGAACTTTTAAATCTTCCGTCAGCATGGTTTTAGTGTAGGTACCCCAGTTACCGAGGAGAAAACCACCCCTCAGAACTCCCGCAGGTCTCTAGGCGATAAGTCATCCAAATGTTTGTTTTTTTCTTCTTTTTTCGGGACGTGCTTACTCATGACTATCAAAGAGGCTTTCATCGCCTCATCAAAGTGTGGAGTAACCTCCCGGATCAGTCCCTCCCCCCAATTCCACATCAGTCAAACATGACTGACGCCTCTCTGTGCTTGTATTTTAGACCTATCACTGCTCCCAGTGGGAGAGACAAGGAGCGGAGAGGGAGAGGAGAACAGGGAGGAGGAGGAGGAGAACAGGGAGGAGGAGAACAGGGAGGAGGAGGAGAACAGGGAGGAGGAGGAGAACAGGGAGGAGGAGGAGGAGGGAAGAAGGAAAAAAGGAGAAGGGGAACGAGCGGGAGAGATCTACCATCGGCGCTCTGGTTTCTATTTGGGGCCCGGCCCGTTTGATCCGGTTCCAGTCTGCTGTGCGTTTCTAAGTTTCCACCACCGCCTCCCAACACGGTTCTGTGCCAATCTGACATCGCTGAGAAGCCGGCTCTGACCGGGCCCAGAGCCATGCCTCCACTTAAGTACAGTTTATTAGCGGAACAATTTCAGATATTATTTTGATCAAATCTCTCGTGTGCTATATCGTTGACTAGGGGTCTAGACTATCTGCCTCCCACTCCCGGCTTCAGTTCTTTTTGTGTTGGGGGGGGGGGGGGGGGTGCGCTGCGTGCATGTGTGTTATCGATCGAAAAAGGAGAGGGTGTAGGGAAATAGTTGATGCGTGTGTGTGTGTACCACACAGGGCAAAACAGAGCCCGAGTGTCTGTTCTCACCCCCAGGAGGGGTGTCTGCTCGGAGCAGCGTGTCGGGAGAGCTGGACTCCTGTAATCTCCTTGTTCTCCCCCCCCTCCCTCCCCCCCCCCCCCCCCCTCCGCTGATACCGGGCCCACATCAAAGCGGCGGCTTCACAGCTTTCTGAGGCCCGCCCTGCTATCTCCACCCAGAGAGACGCTCCACTTCCATTAGCTCTCTTTTTTTTCTCTCTTTTCTTTTTTTCCGGGTGTTTCCGCCCCGTCGCCGCACAGATAGCCTCGGCCCCCTTGTTTGTACAACAAATGGATGTTTGTTCTTCACCCTGATGCCCTCCGCTCCAGACTCCTGCCCTTCTGGGTTCCCAAAGAAGCTGTTGTGGTGTAGAGTTTGGCCCTCTGTTGTTGACACTTCAAAATACCCCAAAAAAAGAGTTGTTTTTCTCCCTCGGAGCCTGGGTATCTTTATTGCCTGCCTCCCATTTTGTTGAGGCGGTGGCCTTTTGGACATTTGCATTTTCCATTGACTACAGGCATCTGTAGGACGACCGTCTGTCGCGCGTCTCTGCTTTTAGCCCACGTCCCTCCGCCAGGGAAGTCGCCACAGACTTTTCAGTACAAATTAACCGTTAAAAGTGAATTCCGGCCCCAGTAGAAAGCTCTTATCCATATCGCTCTGCCCATAATGCTCATTTACCAATAGAATTAGGCTCACGTCGGGTACACAGTCTGAATACTGAACCACCGGGGAGATTGCTAGTGAAGCTATAAAAAAAGGGAGAGAGAGAGAGGAAAACACAAAGTTACTGAGACGACTCCCATGGTAATGGGGAGCTTGGAGAGGAATGCAGAGACTTGGAGGAGCTGGTGGAGCGCAGACAGAGCTTCTATCTCTGGCCCGGATCTGGGCTCGGCTGCGGCCCAGGTTGTTGTTTCTTCTTCAAAGTGCAGGTTTTTCGCAGGTGAGCGCAGCCCTTTTCCTCCGGTCGACATGTCTGAACCGGAGAGCGCTGCGAGTCACGTCACGCTCCAGAGGAAGTGCCCGCAGCCGACCGCGCCGCACACACACACACACACAGACAGACAGACCTCACTTTGTGCTTTGTGCTACTTAGGAGCCCCGCAGCCTCAGGTCTAACCCTCTCCTGGGAGGCAGACGGGGGCAGGCAGGCAGGCAAGGAGAGGGGGGGGGGGCGGGATGGAATGAAGGAAAGAAAGAAAGGGAAAAAAAAGGGAGGGGGAGGTTGTAACTAGGAGCGAGCCATACATCTTAGGGACGGTAGATAGAAAGTATCTATAGAAAGAGGGAGAAGCAGAAGGGAGTCGCAGGGACAAAAGCAGGGAGGGAAGAAGAAACCGAAGAGAAACAGAGAAATGTGACCAAGGTGACATTCATAGTAATAAGATAAGTGGGCCGGGGCCGTAATAAAGGATGACATGAGAACGAGGGGAGGGGGGGCGGGCGGGGGGGGGGGGGGGGGGGGGGGGTAGCAGCAACACGAGAAGAGCAAGAACCAACAGTGATAAGGAATACAAAATGTCTCCTTCGGCAAGCACATGCTCTGTATTTAACGCGGCACAGGAGACCCGACACTGGGTTTTTATAACCTGACCTCTGCCTGACCTTGGCTTCCTGGTAGCTGGATTAACAACAGCCCGATCCGCCACCTCCTGGAATGGGCCTTGGGCCGCTAACAACGTGTCTGCACATTAGCTGTTTCCCGTTTCTTTAAGGTGTTGTTAGTGTCGAGATCCTGGCGTCGAGCTTGCATCGACTCCCAACAACGTTAAAAACCGACTCGGGCCATCAACATTTGCAGGAGTCAAACCACACAATTATTACCGCGAAAGAATGCAGCCTAACGTTGCAGTAGTGATCTGGTGATGGTGATGGCACATGCCTGCGATGGCCCTGACCGGACACCAGAGTATAAATAGCCCTCAGACCTTAAATGGGTCCCCCCGCATCAAACACAACCTGACTGCACTCAGAGGGAGCCTAATAACCCCAGAGACTGACAGGGGATGAGCTCGCTCTGATACGGATGTGCACAATGCCATGGAACGGAGGAGGGGAAACTGGAAGCAGGCTGGCTGCCTCATACAATACCTTTCAAGGTACTCGTGCGTTGCTGGGTACAAGGAGTGTGGATTAAGCATCTTGGGTGATGGGGCTCAGGTTTATGGCCCAATCTGTGTTTGTATTTGCGATTGTCCGTCCCGAAAACGCATACATGGCGCGCGGAGAAACGTTTTCTCTTGGCAAACACCGTCCCGCAAATGGAGAGAAAAAAAAGGTGACTGCTGCCGTTTTTAACTGTCATTACAAACAAAGCCGTTTCTCCCCTCTCCTCCTCTCCCTCTTCCTCCTCCTCTTCTTCCCCCAATTATTCCCCCCCCCCCCCTCACCCCATCCTTCTCTCCCCATCCCCTCCCCTTTCCCCTCCCTGTAGCAGGTCAGAACCCGGACCACATGCTCCACGGCACGGGGGCCAAACACGAGGGCCGGCGGCCCGGGGACGACTCGACGGTGGCCCCGGAGGACGCGGCGCGCTTCCTCAGCTGCCACTGCTCGGGCCACTGTCCCGAGGACGCCAAGAACAACACGTGCGAGTGAGTGACCTCAGAGCCCCACGTTCAGCACCCCGCCGCTTCCCCTAGTGGCCAGAAGCTGTCCCCGCCCCCTAGGCTTTGTCGTCGCTTTTCAGGGGAACTTTGAATCGGACGTTTTGGGAGGTCCTTTGGCACTGCTTCCATTCCCGGAGCGCGTGATGTCACACCTAGTGCCCTGTGTGTGTGTGTGGGGGGGGCGAGCCGGGCCGGCGTTATTGACTGACCGCGTGTGTTTTTGCAGGACGAACGGCCAGTGTTTCGCCATCATAGAGGAGGACGAGTACGGCGAAGTCATCCTGACCTCAGGCTGCATGAAGTACGAGGGCTCGCACTTCCAGTGCAAGGTAAGCCCCCAGGACCGGGCTGGGGTTACAGAGCGGGAGCAGGTCGGGAACAAAATCCTGTCCCAATTACGGTAATAACCCGATCCTGATGATTCCGGGGCCCCTGGATGTCAGTCAGGCGGTGGGAGCGTTGGAGAAGCTAACCTTAGTCCCTCTGGAAACATTCGAGGCAGCGGCTTAGCGCGTTCATGACTCACGTTGCCGGTTGCGACTCTCCCCCCCCCCTCAGGATTCACCCAGGGCCCAGACCAGGAGGACCATCGAATGCTGCCAAAAGGACTTCTGCAACCGCGACCTTCAGCCCACGCTGCCTCCCCCTATAGAAACCAGTAAGGCTCACCGCCAGCTACACGCTTAAATGGCTAGCTAGGTTGTTTCACCCAAGTCAATTTCGAGGAGAAGTCGTCTTAGTCTGGGTGGAAAGCGTTTTTTTTTTTTTTTTGTTGTTGTTGGCCCGAATGTTTTTCCTGAGAACAAAATGAAAGGGCTTGTTCTGGGGGTATTCATGTCTGTCGTTCTTGTTGTTGTCTTAGGTTCTTACTTTGGCAGTGCCCACTGGCTGGCCTTCTTCATCTCCATGACGGTGTGTTGCTGCACCCTCATCTGCATCACTGTGGTCTGTTACTACAGGTAAGAGTGCTGAGCAAGGAGATCTGGCCTAATCTATCTGA
Source organism: Osmerus eperlanus (assembly GCF_963692335.1). NCBI lineage: Eukaryota > Metazoa > Chordata > Actinopteri > Osmeriformes > Osmeridae > Osmerus > Osmerus eperlanus. The sequence continues at coordinate 13,149,893 of NC_085023.1, forward strand.
TCGAGTTCCCCTTTCATATCTGCTTTTCGGAATAAGCGCCCGAGCGCCGCCGCTAGTTAGGAGCGGAGCCAGACTCGCCGGGCTGATTCGCGGTCTGGTTTCACTTGTCCGCTCACGTGACCGTGACCTTTGGGATTGACCCCCGCGTGCGTTCCCAGGTACAAGAGGCAGACGGAGAGGCAGCGGTACAGCCGCGACCTGGAGCAGGACGAGGCCATCATCCCGGTGGAGGAGTCCCTCAAATACCTCATCCACCAGTCCCAGAGCTCCGGCAGCGGCTCCGGGCTCCCCCTGCTGGTAGGAAGCCGCCACTACACTGGGAGGGGCCTCGCTGCGTGTGACCGGAGGGGGAGGGGGGGGGGGGGGTGGTAGACTGAGAATAGACTGGGTGTTATTTTGGTGCTGTCCCCGAATACAAAATACCAAGTCAAAATAGTAACACGGTGTGTGTAGGTTTGGGTCTGAACATAATGGCAGATGGAGTCCCACTTTGTGTGCGGTCGATGCCGAGTCATTTTTTCATAAACACTTACAACAATAATGTACTTGGTACAGAGAGTCAGTGGCCGAAGCGGGAAATGTGTGCTATGAAAACATGCAAATCTCCAGTCGTTTTGCGAGCCGTGTTCAAGCGTCCCTGGCTCCTCCTCTCTCTCTCTCTCTCCCCCCCCCCCCCCCCCAGGTCCAGCGCACCATCGCCAAGCAGATCCAGATGGTGCGTGAGATTGGCAAGGGCCGCTACGGCGAGGTGTGGCTGGCCCGCTGGCGCGGGGAGAAGGTGGCGGTGAAAGTGTTCTTCACCAGGGAGGAGGCCAGCTGGTACAGAGAGACGGAGATCTACCAGACGGTGCTCATGAGACACGAGAACGTCCTGGGTACTGGGCTCTCCTCGACTGTTGACAGTTGACTTGTTTGGTTACCGGCTGTGAATCGTCGTTTCGTAAAAAAATAACTACTGGAAGCGTTTCTTCCGAAGTTAAACGTGCAAAATGAAAATTGACTGCGACGCGTTACCTCAGTGCTCGCGGTCTACCTCCTCAACACGTCTCCTAACCTCCTCCTCCCCTCGCCCCCCCCCCCCCCTGTCCCCCCCAGGCTTCATCGCCGCCGACATCAAGGGCACGGGCGCCTTCACCCAGCTCTTCCTCATCACCGACTACCACGAGAACGGCTCGCTGTACGACTACCTCAAGTTCACCATGCTGGACGCGCAGGGCCTGCTGCGGCTGGCCTACTCGGCGGCGTGCGGCCTCTGCCACCTGCACACAGAGATCTACGGCACGCAGGGCAAGCCGGCCATCGCCCACCGCGACCTGAAGAGCAAGAACATCCTGATGAAGAAGAACGGCACGTGCTGCATCGCCGACCTGGGCCTGGCCGTCAAGTTCAACAGGTAAGGAACCCCCCCCACCACCACCACCTCCGCCCTCTGTCATCACCACACAAACATCCATTGGGTTTAGCTTACTGTGTAGCCTGTGACTTCACAACCTTATGCCTGTCTCCCCTCCCCCTCCTCCCTCCCTCCCTCCTCCTCCTTCCCCCCCTCCCTCCTCCTCACCCCCTCCCTCCCCATCCTCCCTCCTCACCCCCTCCTCCTCCCTCCGTCAGCGACACCAATGAGGTGGACGTGCCCCTGCCCCTGAGCAGCAGGGTGGGCACTCGCAGGTACATGGCCCCGGAGGTGCTGGATGAGAGCCTCAACAAGAACCACTTCCAGGCCTACATCATGGCCGACATCTACAGCTACGGCCTCATCATCTGGGAGATGGCCCGGCGCTGCATCACAGGAGGTAGGCTGCACGCGCACGCACGCACGCGCGGAGAGGCACGTCTCATCAACTGTCCAACAGCTAGTCAGTCATATATACTGTATATATATATACTAAAGCCCAGGACTTTCCTTGAAAAGTTGCTTCAAAGATGGTAGCTTGCGTTAACCTGCACCACAGTGAGGGGCTATTCATCGGGTTTCAACCCCTCCTTCCTCTGACTGTTTTCCAGGCATCGTGGAGGACTACCAGCTGCCCTACTACGAGATGGTGCCCTGGGACCCGTCCTACGAAGACATGCTGGAGGTGGTGTGCGTCAAAGGGCTCCGGCCCACCATCTCCAACCGGTGGAACAGCGACGAGGTGAGCGCTCGCTTTCAGTGACGCTCCTCGTCGATACAGGATGTGCCGTATAGTTTGTTGAGCGTCAGGCTCTGTGTGAGAGTCGTGTCAAGTGTTTCCCCCCAGTGGTAATGCGGGTATGTAAAGCAGGCGCGTTGTGTTTGTCCTCCAGTGTCTCCGAGCCATGCTGAAGCTGATGTCAGAGTGCTGGGCCCACAACCCCGCCTCGCGCCTCACCATTTTACGAGTCAAGAAAACCCTCGCCAAAATGGTGGAATCACAGGACATCAAAATTTGACCTCCCCCCCCATAACCACCACCACCCAGACCCACACCACCTCCCCCACACGCCCCACCCCTTTCCACCCCTCCACTGTACCTAACACAGCATGACTGAGCGGTTTGGAAGCAAAGTGTGAGACAGAACTACAAGTCCCATGATGCTGAACACGACCCCTCTGCTCTGGAGGGCAAGAGAAGCGGGGTGTGGACCCATGAGAACCAGGACCCTGTCGCCGGGGCCTCGAGCCCCCTCTCCCTAGCCCACACACATCTCCACACAACCACAGCGGGCAGAGGGAAACTGCCGTTGAGGATGGGCTGTCCTCCTACCCAGACTCCACCAGGTCGACGCTTCCCTCTCATTGGCCGGGAAAGGAAGAACCGGGTCTTAGGACGCAGGGTGCCGGGGGTTTTGCTGATGCTTTCTGTGAAAGCCAATCGTGTTTCGCGGCTCTCTGGCACACGCCTGTGAAATGGTTGACGGACAGAAAGGATTAGCCACTCAGAAGCGCCAGAGGCACGCTCTGCGCAGGCCTCGCCGCCACCACCCGCCAGTCACGTTTTCATTTTGCTGTCAACCGTTGAAATGCCAATTTTGTTTTGTATTTTTTATCTTCAGGACACTTCTTCTCCTGCCATATCGAAATATATCTTGCTACTCCTAAAGTAGAGAAATTATGGAATAAGGTACTATAATAATATGTGAATTTAATATGTAAATACAATTGTATCGATAGATGCCGTGCCTAACCCTTAAAGAAAACAAAAAGAATATGCTGCAACGTTCTTCACGTCCAGTGGACTTCAAAAACACTACATGCTTTAGGAGCTACGAGCAACACGAGACTACCAAGGACTTTAAGACGAGGGCGTACCTGACTTGCCTTAAAAGAAAAAGAAGAAAAAGCTGCTTCCTGAATGCAAACCTCGGCTCCACATCCTCACGAAACGCTCGGTCGCGCTTGAACACAAAGTAGGATGTCTTGGGAAGAGTTTCGAGTCTTCGTGCTGTATGGAAAAAGCGCGTGGTAAGAAGGGTGTGTGTGTGTGTCCATCGTCAGTGTAACTCTTTTCTGTCGAATATGTTCCTCTGTAAATATGCCCTGAGGAGGAGCGTTGGCAGTCAGGATACTGGAGCTCAACGGCGGAGCGGTTCGGTGAATTCCGTGTGCCCTAACCCACACGTGGAGTGTGGAGTCGGTACACATTTTGAATATTCACCGTGTCAGTAGAGCATTTGCCCCGACCAATTCTTACACACCACAAAGCCCTATGTGGAGGAATATTTTTATTTGTTTTTCCAAGCTGTCACTGTGCTGAGCCAATCCACTCTGCCATAGACAGACACTGTTGCTTCGTGCAGTCTTATTTATTGCCATGCTTCTAGGTAAACGATCTGTAGGTTGCCAGTCTTTGAAACGATGCCAACGTCAAGAGATTTATCATAATGCTCACAATCCACATCCGTTCCGAATAGAACCAATGTGTTAACTTGAAGTCCATAATACATGGCTGACACAAGACAGTAGTAAATTACATCGTGGCTTTAAACAAAAATGTTGAACTTTTAACAGTGAACAAGAGGACAAGTTTCTCAATAATCTTTCATCAGAAAAAAGAAAAAGAAAACGACAGCCGGTAGAGAATCAAGTGAGGGATAATCCTGACAGATGACGCACGGCTATCCCCCATAACTAGGAAACATCCACATTCAAATCTAAGCAAATGTGCACATTCAGAGTTGATGCCACGATCAAGCCAGTAAACGCTAAGTATGAAGAACGAGCGAGCTAGTCGTTCCCCGCGGAGCCCCTGGTGTCGGTGAAGAGGAAGTGAATCAGGAGGCCCGGCCAGGGGAACTCCTCAAACGTCCTCCCTCTCTCTCCCGTGTCTGTCTGCCTGCCTGCCCCCTGGTACGCATCGGGCCACCGCTGGCCTCGGCTTCCCTCCTGTCCAGAAGAGAACCCATGAAACATCTTGTGTGTCGCATAGCCTGAGCAGAGCAGCGCTTGTGGGGGTTCGGCACGAGCGGCGGGCCCATCCTGTCGGCCCGTGTGCATGTCTGCGTAACGAGGGCGCGGCACGTGCGCCCACCCAGGAGTGTGACCAGGTCACAAACGGTATGTCCTCTGTGATTTTAAGATAACCGTACATATGGTCGATATTTAAGTACGACACCCGAGCAGTAACTAGTGTTTTTTCCTCTCTTTGTAATATGCAAGAAAATAAACATAGAATAATCTCTAAAATGTCAATCTTAAATGTGTTTTGTACAGCATCTGGTAAAAAAAAAAAAGGTGCCTTATGAGTTTACCAAGGAAAGAATACTCTGTATACATCCTGTCCAATGTATCAATTTTTAAGTAAATAACCTTATTTTAGTACACAACTTCTTGGCTGGTTTCATGTTATTTCGGGTTATGTACAGTGTGACTGGGTGGTGGACAAACTGATATTTTCACGACCACCTGCTAAACAATGTCCATACTGACATATACTGCACCAGGACACTACATGTCTTTGGGGTGTCACACATCACTTTGTCAGATTTTTTATTCGATGTGTTTGAGAATCATTGTGCAGAAAATATGGCATATCATAAACAGTATTTCAACAACTTGCATTACTAAGTTAAAGTAATATTTGACAGACATTTTCATCACAACCCATGAACCCCTTATATACACCTATTCTTCCAATACAAAGGAACTTAAAATGAGTGCCATAGCAGCTAAAAGTTTGTTTACTTTCAGTTCATTGTCTTTTCCCTAGTGGCTCTTTGGCGCCCTCAGGTGGTTTGGTGAAGCAGTAGCCCGGCAAAGGAGCTCTTTTTGGGATATTCTGTCGCCAGTGTCCCCCGCAGAAGTTCCAGATACATCTCCTCGTTCCTCTCCAGCTGTAGGAGGGCCACACGGGTCACAGGACTCAGCCCTGGGGCCTCCTCGTCATATCGAATAGCAAAGTCACCAAGTTGTCTTCTCAGCACTACCAGTGTTGGACCAGGTCTGAAGTCCAGCGTCAGCACAAATAGGTAGACCCCCTTGGCTGGTGCCTTGAAGACCCCGGTGGTGGTCGAGTATGCCTGGTCATGGTTTAGTAGTGCGGACTCAAACAGCATCAGGTTCTTTTCGCTGACCCTGCTGAAGGAGTCAGCCAGGAACAGGAGAACATTGTTTGGGATCTTGGGATGTACTGGGAGGAGAAAATAGTCAAGTTTTAGTTTATAATACATGGTCCATTTTACATCAAGAGGATGTCATTCACTAAATGAAGCTAAAATGAAGACCTAAACACTAGTTTGACCTTTATGTCTGAACTGAAACATCTGTTTGGTTTCTTTTTCACTAGGGGGCAGTGTTGTAAAATGAAGCTAACATGGGAGCAGAGTAGGGACTCAACAACAGTCATATTTGATGTCTTCTTTTTCTCACACAAGATCTGAAAAACCTTCCAAAATATCAAAAGAAATTATGGTCTGAAGTGCATACAAGTATTATTATTTTTTCACCAGTGATTGAAAAACGAGGTTTGCATCCTACCTGAAGTATCTCTCCTACTCCGCATGTTGACTCTCCCTCCTTCCTTCTTCTCCTTTCTCGTTTTCTTCCCTTCCTTCTTCTTCAGCATGGCCCAAAGTTTGTCCAGGTCCACTGTGCTCTCCGAGCCCTCCAGCCCCTCCGAGTTACTGAAGACGTTCTTGAAGACCCTCAGGTGGTCTTCCAGACCCCTCCTCAGCCAGACCACCTCTGCCTGTAGTGTGGCCTCCTCACCACTGGTGGGCGCCTCTCGGCCGCGGCTACAGTTCGAAGGGCAGGGTCTCTCCTCTAGTTGTCTCACCTTCATCCCCAGTTCTTCCACAGATTTCTCCAGGCTCCACAGGCTCCTGTCTGAATAGTCCTCTGCGTCCAATGTCGTCTGGTGAATTCTCATCTGCTCCACGCTCCTGTCCTGGCCGCGAGAGGCCCAGTCGGCTAGCACGGAGGGCTGGTCAGCAGCTGGGGTGTCCGAGTGAGAAGTCCCCAACAGGGAGGCGAGGCTGAGGTTCTGGGCCTTGATTTGCTCCTTCATGTGGTGGATCATGTCTTTGAGGGCAGGGATGGAGTGGGCCTCCCTGTCTCTCAAAGGCCAGTCCAAGAACTCCAGCACCTCCTCCCCCAGGAGCATCTCCAGCACGTCCGTGTGACGCAGAGCGTCCTTCAGCAGCGCTGTGAAGGAGCTGGCCAGGTGTCTCATCTCTTCCTGCAGCCTCACGTCGGCCTCCCTCAGGCTGGTCACGTCCCTCTTGCCGTCCTCTGACGAGGTCGCCAGCTGGGACACGTTGTGGTGGAGTGTCCTGGTCCGCTCCTGCTCAAAGGCCAAAGACTCTCTGACCTGCTGGAGCCCTTGGTGGAGCTCCTCCACAGAGGGTCCCCAGACGCCGTCCGTTACCCAGTTATCTGCCCCAGTCTCCGAGTTCCCATCCAGAACAAGGCGGTTATCGTTAGCCAACTCGGTCACGTTAGCCAAACCTTGCTTCAGGTTAGCGATAGCGAGCGCGTACGCCTTACAGTTGCACTCTCCGGCGTTGCTAACGTTCTTGTAGAAGGAGGAATAGAGATAGTCGAGGTCGATCTCCATCTCCTGCAGTTGCTCCGTGTGCTTGGTCAGGTTGCCGGCCAGCTCGCTGACTTGGTTCACCACCGTCACTTTGGCCGCTTCCACCTCCAGAACCGTTTCCATGAACTGGACCTGGCTGTTGCGGCCCGTCTGGACAATGTCCTTCTCCAAGTCCCAGAAGGTTTTCTTCAGGTCCCGGATGTTCTCCTGAGCCGTCTCCAGGTCCTCCACCAAGGAGTCGACCTTCACCGTGTTGTTGATGACCTTGTTGTCCAGGCGGGCAATGGCTTCCCAAAGCGAAGAGTCGTCCAGGGACAGGGGGGTGTGGTGAGGGGGCTGGAGGGGCGCCGGTGTCTGGGCGGAGGTTCTTTGGCCGTCCCTCACGCTGCTCAGGTCCCTGAGGAGCTCATCGTTCAGACGCTCTTGTTCCAACCTCATGTCTGACAGAGTGACATTCATGGTTTGGAGGCTGACCTGGTAAGGAGGGAAAAAATGGCCTACTTAAGAATCACATGGCACGTTTGATTTTCACATAGGGTTTAAGTTGACGTGTTTGAATGAACGTCTTCCCACCTTGAACCCAACTTTTACTTAAATAAAGGAAGTAATATCACATTCTTATGTATATGAATAATGTTTATTTGAAGCCTGAATGGAACACGCGAAAGGTTTGTTCCGCCACAACCAAGGTTCACTAACCTGCAACATCTTGTGGTTTCTCTTCAGCTTCATGTCCATGTCTGTCTTGAAGGAGGTGAGGTTATGGTGCAGCATGACGTGCTGGGAGTGCAGCCTGTCCTGCATCTCAGCCTGGTGATTCGCCAGCTGCCTCCTAACCTCTTCTATGTGCTGAAAGGTCTCCTCCAGTTTGGCTTCCGGGGCCTCCCCAGCCCCGGCACCCCCCAGTGCCTCCTCCTGAACATCCCACTGGGTGCTCCTGAGCATGGCCATTTCCTGGGAGAGGCCCCTTACTTCCTGTGTGAGGTGCTCCAAGGTCCGGTTGAAGCCTTCCAGGGCAGGCCTGAGTTGGTCCATGATCCGTTCCATCACGTGGGACACGAGGTGAGGGGAGAGGGTGGCTGGGTAGGGATCCAAGCGATCCACTTCCTCCTGGTGTGGACCTGAGGCAACCAAACAGAGGAGTGGGTGAGTCTTCTTGGTCTACTTGGACCACTAGATATGTGGTCAGAACAAGGCTCTGTTCATTGTTTGCCCAGACCTCCACACTCTGTGTGTTGTTGTCGGTTGTAGCACGAAGAATTGTTCTCCACATAAAGCCGTTTACTGTATATCAATTCTGATATCGACTCGCATGAATGCTCAAGGGAGATTGGTCTCCCACAGAATGGCTTTGTTTCGACAACATTCGTTTAGTTTCAACAACGAAACTGTGTTTTCAAAGTCAAAAGTTAAGTTGCCAAAAATAGGAAAAACAACATGAAACCCAGCTATTTTGAGCTGTATATTTGGACATCTAATTTCCTTTATGTATTGTTTTTCATGACTGAACTTCTTTGTTTACGTAAGAGCCCAGTGGTGTTGGAGGGGGGTTGGGTTCCATGGTAGGGTAGTCCACCCTTGAGACATCCCTAATGGACATGGTTTCTTCGAGAATGGTCAGATATGTGCCTGCGGCACTCCCATATCTTTCCTATTAAGTGTGTTTGTGTTGGTGACTCTGGGTCACACGCACAAAGCACATGTATGGTCTTCAGCATGTGATTTGACATGTCTGTGCGTGATTGTGTGTGCAAGTGTTTCCAAATGTGGAAGTATGTTCCAGGGTCTATTCTGTTTTTTATATGCTGTCACCCTTAAATCTGGACAGAGTCCAGGGCCTCCATTCCATGTAGTTTCTGCTTGTGCTCCAGAGTGTTTTATAGAATCAGAGAGCCTTTCATGGTTCAAGGCTTGTTTTCTTAATAACCTTTGAAAGACCCACAATTCATGTAAGGAGACAAAAACTCCACTTCCCACGTGCTGTGGCCCTAAGAGGTCAAGGGTCAAAAACAGTGAGGTTACACAGAGAGTATCAGGTCACTGCTGCCATGAGAGTTTTACACAGCTGGAAATATTGAAGGTGTTTTGGAGTCCAGAGAAACACTGTTGTTTTTTCCCAAACAAGGACAGTACTACTTATGTCATTGGAAGTAAAGCTTTACCCCAGGATCGCTGAGTGTGTTCCTATAACAATAGAACTGACATTATATTAGTCCTGCCGTCACCACTATCCCACCATGAATTACATCATGGGTCAACACAATGTATGGAGGGAGATTTCTTCCAGAAGAAAGAGAGGATTTCCTGCTGAGGAAGCAGTCATGTGTTGGGAGGGGAGTGACTGAACACAGGAGGTGTCGCTGAGGGGGAATGGAGGAGTGGAAATGTCCTCATCTGTATTTTCCCTTCTGACTTGCTCAACTGTCCAGCCTCGCATAGGATGTGAATGAGACAGGGCAGCTGACTAACAAATACGAAAACACATTGCATTTCAGACAGGATTTTGCCGAAGGCTGATTAGTCTGTTTCTATATTGGTGGGGTTTCATGTTGACGGTGATGTAGTTACCATGTCAATGAATGCTTATGCTTTCATGAAAGTGTCTTAATAGAATGGGATGCGGCAGTTACACAATATGAATGGTCACTCCTGTCATACAATGCAATGGTGATTGTTTACTTGTCTTACGCAGTAACCAAATCAGTATTGATGAAATACTTAATGGATTCCAACTTACCCCTAAAGGGGTCTTCGAGATGGGGGTTGTGAGGGACGGGTGTGGGGTGTGGATGGGGATGGCCAGAATGGGGGTTGCCATGGCGAAGATCATGGCCGTGGCCAGGATGATGGGAAGACCCTGCGGACGCTGGGTCTGTGTCGTTGTCGTGGCTCTGGAGCGGCTGGCCGTCATACAGCTGACTGCTAGATGCCTGGAAGTCGTTCTGTACCCGCTCCACCTCCCCAGCCAGGTGGGGGATTATGGACTGGGCAGCTAGACAGGCAGGCAGGCAGGCAGGCAGACAGACAGACAGGAAGGCAGGCAGACAGACGATCAGACACAGGCCGACAGACAGACAGATGGATGCAGGAACCGACAAAGCTGAGACGAACCTACGGAGAGAAGTGAACGTCTGAAATGCTCAATAGACAACTGTTCCTACACTTCTGAACGGTGACTCACAGCTCAGTCCTCCTCCGCTCCCTTCTCGGACCCCCCCCCCCCCCCAGTGGGTGTGCACGTGTGTTTCGCATCAGTTCCTGATGTGTGTCGGTCGAAAACAATAGCTTTTTGACTCCAGTGATGTTGAAGGCATTATTGATGTGGGACCTTTGCAGTTGAGGAAACCCCCTCAATGAGAGGCGTGGAGGGACCGGGAGCAGAGCGGCTGATAGCGAGGGGGAATTCTGCCTCTCTCTTTCGGCCTTTTTGTTATTGACCCATAAGTGGCCCTGAAAAGTAAGGGGTTATTTGTAGGTCCCTCGTGTTCGTCCGGTTTGAGTCATTTTCCCCATCGTAAGTGTTTACGTGTATGAGTCACTGTGTGTTTGAACGATTGTGGCCCGGGTTAGAGGACCGAGGTGGGGTTTGTTGGGTTAGGCGAGGGGAGTTTAGGGCGGGGTCGAACACACACACACCCTGGTCCAGCCTTGGAAGACAAAGCCCTGAGAACCGTTCACACACCCTTTCCTCCCTCTCAGGGGAGGTGGCGACCTTCTGACAGCCTGCTGCGAGGCACAAACTCCCTGCTTGCCCCCTTGGCGTTTCCTTGGTTTGTTGAAGGTTGCAGATAATTGGCTAACAGCGTTTAGAGAATGGGGAGGGTATAGCCCAGTGATTAGAGAACTTCAGTGCAGATAAAAAGGTCACCGGTTCAAAAACCTACTGTACGTCACTTTGGATGAAATGAATTGAAATGGGGGGGGGGGGGGGTACGAGTATCCGTCAAGTACCTGTGTCGTAATATCCTGTGTTGCCTGGCAAAGACACTGCGGTCAGTGTTGGGTCAGCAGGATCTGGGACATGGCCTTCAGCGACTGGGAGAGGGACAGAGGGAAGGTGAGAGAGAGAGAGAGGACGGCAGAGATTGAGATTGAATTTCCACATTGATCACATCGAAGCCGAAATAGGTTAGGAAGATGGAAGCGAGGGAGAATGGGAGAGGAACACAGGGTGAGGAGGTCACTGTCAGCCTTCGTAGACTTGTCTTCTCTGATAGGTCTCTCTCCTATTCCAGATTTAGGGGTCATTAAAACGCACAGCAGGAAATCTGCTGTAAATTAGTTGCTGAGAGAGACTAAAGATATCTGTTTGTACGTGATAAAAAGAGACTTGACAGCAAAAAGAACCTTGTCAGCAAGTAATTCCACTTAGCATCAAGAGTGGGCTCTTTTGTACAAGAAGGCCAGGATCCAATTAATGATCCAAGCCAGACATTGACAGTTGTGTGTTGAGGTGCTGAGGTGATTGGTGACGTCACGCTACCTGTTTCTTCACACTTTTGGCCTGCATGTCCAGGACAGCAGCGCCACAGCAGAGCTGTGATGACCGTCTGCTTCTCTCTGTACACTGGCCTGGTGGAGAGCTTGTACCTACACACACACAAACACACACAATATACAAACATTGAAGTCTGCTTATTTGAGGCGCAGGATTCGTGACACAACAGGAATCTCAACAGAAAATTGTGTGGTGTCGGTGACGTCAGAAGGGATTTCCGGGTGTCGCTGCTTACATGACCAGCTGACAGTCGGGCGTGCCAGTGGGACAGCGGCTCTGAGACTTGATGGTGTATTGCTCTTTACCACATGCCACCGGCACGGTGACAACCCGGCGGCTCACGAACGCGCACCAGTTCCTGGAAGAGAGAAAATCACACACACACACACGCATACTGTCAGGCCTTTGGCATGGGGGTGATCTCCATGTATCGCTGCAGGAAGCCGGGTAGACCGATGAGACCGTCAGGTGTCCAGAGGGCTAAGGTCCCTCCCCCTGTGCGCTCTGCTGTCTCGCTATCTGCTTGTTTGCTTTTCTCTGCTCTTCCTTCCTGTTTCTCCAGGTCATCGGGACAAACATTTCATCGTCTCCACAGAACCAACAACCTCCTCTTCTTTCCCATATCATAGACAGCTGCAACAAAAGTAATTACCGGAAACATGTAACATTCATTTTATTTTATTTATTTAATGCTGATTAATAGTCAACATGAAACCAAAAATAGAGTGCATTAGCGCAGACTTGACATCCTTATTTTGGAGTCACAGGACACATCATTCTGTGTTTCTCTTTTATGGCTCCTCTCTCTCCTGACCTGTATCTAACCCCCTGCAGATGATAACAGGCTTTACTATTTCTACTGCCTGAGTCACGGCAAGGGCCAGGGTAGAGTCAATTCCCAAGGGTACAGTGCTGAAAAAAGTTCTCTGAATCATAATACTATGTTAGTGCTCTGTGTTCAATGACTGAGACCATGAGAACACAATGCTGTCTGACGGTACTGGTTCTAAATATTGACTCTAATTCTTTTTGACATTGCCAGGACTAAATTGTTAGACTGATCAATGTAAAATGTGTTTTATTGTTATGACTCTTTTTCTCAATGCTAAAGCCTTTTTCTGGAACTTCAAAAGATTCAACAGGCATGTTTATCCGTCTACTCTGACCCTGTCTGTTGTGGCCAGGCCTGCGTTAACCTGCTCCAGACTAGAGCTGTCTAAACACACCGGTAGGGGAGACAGACGAGGGCCATGGGGTCAGGCAGGAACAGAGGTAGGGACCGGCTCACTGGCTGATGCTGACCCAGGTGAGACAGGTGTGGACTGGGGATAGATTTCACCTCTCCTGGGTGGCCTTGTCTATACCTACCAGCCAGCATTTGTGTGTGTGTGTGTGTGTGTGTGTGTGCGTGTGCGTGTGCGTGTGCGTGTGCGTGTGTGAGAGTGTGTGAAAGTGTGACAGAGAAAGAGAGAGAGTGTGTGAAAGTGTGACAGAGAAAGAGAGTGTGTGAGAGAGAGTGTGTGAAAGTGTGACAGAGAAAGAGAGTGTGTGAGAGAGAGTGTGTGAAAGTGTGACAGAGAAAGAGAGTGTGTGAGAGAGAGTGTGAGAGAGTGTGTGAGAGAGTGTGTGAGAGAGAGTGTGAGAGAGAGAGGGGGAGAGAGAGTGTGAGAGAGTGTGTGAGAGAGAGAGAGGGGGAGAGGTGGTTCATGTGTCTTTCTTCCGCATGGTCGGGGGGGACCTGCTTGCTGGTTTGCCTGTGTCTCCTGCAATCAGACGATGTTCAGACGTGAGGACGTCTTCAAGGTTCAGAGTTTGGGGGGTGGTGGAGGGGGGGACGACTCGGGTTGCAGTGCTTAGGAAATGTGAGAGTGGTGTTTGTTCTGGCTCACCTTGCCGGGCCAGCGAGTCACATGGAGGGCTATGAGGGGCAGGGCTAAGTAGGGTTGTTGTCTGTTATGTTTTGCCACTCCCTTCCTGGAACACGTGCTGGTCAAGGGTTAATTACATCTGTGTGTGGGTGTTTATTTGTGTTCGTACAGGATGACAAGTTGGATACATCTGACCCGTCTCACCGATTGAAGGTTCAAAAGATTTCCAGGCAGTGTGTGCATACAGTGTTACCCCATCCTTCCACCCCCAGCAACCCCCCCCCCCCTCCGTACCGTCTGCCTTCCTTCCTCCAACCTGCCGCCCCCCAACCTAACTCCCTCCCTCCACTTCTTACACACAGCACGGGCCATCCATGGGACTCCCAGGACCCCTCATTGGCTCGCTTTCAACCCCAGTGTGTCATTGACTTACTAATCGCTGCACCCCTGTCCCGGGCCAGACCAAACAAAGGCTCTGAAGCCGCAGGGGTGCAGCTGGCGATGAGGGGAGAGGATTAGGCCACAGTCTGGCTCGTTTCCACAGCGACGGGGGAGGTAGTAGCATGGGCGTGGCCCTGGCTTTGGAGTGTGGCCATAGTCTTTTATGTAGTATACGTTGATGTGTTGGGATGTGAGTTTCTAATACAGAGACAAAGGGTTTGTCAGAGCCAGGTCCAGTTGTAATGGGGAGAGTAAAGGTGGTCACCACTTCTTTTTGTTTTAAACACAGACGCGTTTTTTATGGCTTCCAGCCTTCACTTTTAAGGACTTTGAAGATGTTTGCTCTAGCTGACTTAGGGTCTGAGATAAAAGTGGTGTCACGGTCCAACAATATAGGCTTGTATTTCATCAACCGAAAGAACAGGGACCCCTGAACCACACACCCACACACACGCGTACACACACACACACAGCATCCAGCACTCTCGGAGTGTTCCTCCACATACATTCTAAACAGAGCTACTGCAAACAAACTGACCTCACAACTTATCATGCTCGATGAGCGCCCTGAGAAAGAAATTCCAAGACTAAGAGTTTGTCCCTTGTCATAGCAAAGGAGCTTGGCCAGGCCTCACATCCGTCCTATTCAAGGGGCTGCATGTAAACTGAGAATGGGATGTTTGGTGAAATAACTGGTGGGTCACTAGTTCTTTTGCCTTGTGCCCTGTACAGTTTATTTTGGCTGCTAGTGTGTCATAAATAACCATGGAAGGGACTTTTCCACGTATTGATATTGCAAAACAGAACGAGAACATGCGACTTCTGGGAACACGGAGGTCTGCGCCATGGCGTTTTGATGAACTAAAGCACACTTTAGTTCATCAACAGAGAATAGTCCCATCTAAAAGGCTGGCCAATTGCATCAGCGTCAATACGATGCTGTGTCGTCGGAATTTCGGCATTTTGGGAGTTATATCTATTCTACTGCTATCCACACACATGTTGATACCACGGCCTCACTGTTTTACCAGAAGTAACAATGTCTTCCATGTTGTGTTAAAGCTGTCCTCTCCCTGCTCTGAACAGACAGCCTTGCTGTCGGCTCCACCCTGCTGCCACGTGCACATCCACTTCCTGCTCGGCTGTGACATCATGGAGGACCATCTCTGGAGGAGTACAATGGCTTAGGGGCACCCCCTCCCCACACACACACACACACACACACTGTCTACAGAGTCGGCTACCTCCTCTCCGGCTCCAAGCAGGAAGGAAACGTCTGACGTGCTCACACAGCACCTCATCCTGGGACCCTCAGCCACGGAGCATACCCACGGGTATCCACAACACACACACACCACACACACACACCACACACACACTAAGTTTTAATATGGACACACACACTCTCCTCTAGGAAGGATGCTGTTGTGTGTGACCTTACTCCCTAACCCCCCCTCCCCTCTTTCCCCACACACACACTCCCATCCTCAGTCTCTTTCCCACTGCCCTGTTGTCTGCATATCCGTTGGGCGGGGGGCAACCCCACATTCACTTCTCCGCGACACCCGTACGTGACGGCCATGATAACATTCCATGTCTCTGGAACATAGGATAGTGCTGGGTGGTTCTGTCACCCAGCCTGGCCTCTCTCATACTGTAATCAGAGGGCCACGCTGTCGATTAGGCCAAGCAAGTGGGAGTGTTAGCCAACAGCCAAGGAGCACCAGGTCAACTGCAGTCTTTGTACTGCTTTGACCAAGGTCATTTGAGAGAGCTGAATCATTTGTGCTGAGACAGCCCCCCACGCTAGACCAGATGCTCCTTCTTCTCACGATTATGGGATGGAAGAGATTTGTTTTTGTTGGGTATCACATACATCTCTCGCTTGTTGATTGTACGGTACAATGTCCCGACTGTGCTTCGCTTTTTTTTTGGGGGGGGGGGGGGGGGGGGGGTCTTTGGAGGGCTCAAGAAAAGCGACATTGTTTCGGAGCCCTCGATGCGTTTCGGGAACGCCGAGGACCCTGACTGCTGTGCGAGCTGCTGTTGATACACAAAAGGAAAAATAACCAGATGAGTACGGGGATCCCGCCTGCCACAGAGCCAACATGGAGTCGTGAAACCCGAGTGTATACAAAAGCTCTTTGTGCCCGTGCCAGGGCCGGCGCGAGGGCAGCAAAGCACCCTGGGAATCAAAGGAAGCGGACGATTTCCTGAGGGCATGTTTGATGCCGGCGCGTCAGCGAGAGCGAGTCGTGAGCGGGGAGCTGAAGCTGCGTCTGGCTGAAACGTGTGGATGTTTCGGCTGCTGTGGTTGTGAGTTTGCACAACGCAGTCCAGCAGTGCATGTCTTTGCTATTACAAAGACCCACTGTGTTTGAAAATAGTACAGTCCCACACTTGACTGAATTTGACTTTGCTTTACCTGCAAGATTACACCGATGGAGCGGTCCCAAAATACACAGTCAAACAGCGGTACCTCGATTACTTTTAGCTAGGCATTTGACCATGAATAGTGGGTGGTGGTGGTGGGGGGGGGTCGGAATGCACCGTCTTCCCAATATCCCGGGAGGGGCTCTGGAGGGAGGAGGGAGGCGGATGGGACGTGTTTCCGCTGTGGAAGCTGGAGCAGGGAGATGTAATCAGTGAAGCCCCCAGCGGAGCCCCCCGCCAGGGGAACTGGACTGGCTGAGAGCTCCACGGACAAGCAGAGAGCACAATCATTTGTGGCTGGGGCTATGTCTATTGAGACCGTTTCACCTTACCAGGTGAATTGTATTCGAATTCTGTAGGTCCAAGGTCAATGGCGATGTGTCTATCTCTCTGACAAACATCATGTGTGGGATTGCTTGAGCTGGGATGAGGTTCATTTCACAGAGCTTCAAAAGTTTGCCCATCCTTCACCACCTTGTTTTGCAGGCTGATTCGGGTTCACTAAACTCCTGGTCTGAACCCGCTCCACTCTCGTTCTGCCTGCCTGCCTGCTCCAGTCCTGTTGAGGGGATTTCTAGTCTGCAGGTCCACTGCTCTCCACCCCTCGACGTGGCCCTTTCACAGCCCTCCATGCGTACCGAAGCTTCAGGTCTGTCCAGACCCCCCCACCCCCCACCTCCTCCCTCCCTCCCCACCCCTCTCCTCCTCCACATTCCACCTCCACCCCCCGGGCCGTCCCTCACACATTGTTCTGCACCAGAACCGGGCCAGCTAGCACGTAGAATAGAGCGCACACAAAACCCAGCAGTGGAACACACAAAGAGCCTGTGGGGGGTTCACATCCTAGTCTGTCAATCCACCAAGGCTGGGCTAAAACGTTAGCGTTGAGGAAGAATGCCGGAAAGTTCCCTTGGACGCAAACACGCCAATAACACGCTACTCCAAATGACCCCAACGCTAAAATCAAACGGCATACTTGACCTTTTACAACCTCCAAGGTTCTTCACACACGCACTAGGGTTTAGCCTACTTCACACAGGTTTGAGTTTACCATTGACCTTTGACCACTGAACACCAATCAGACCCACCGCATCAGAAACATCTCAGGGCCACAAACGTTCACTTATTCCAAACTCAAACCTGCTCCCCATTACTGTTAATAGTGGTGGACACGGAATAAAGCAGTTCCTTTAGAACCAGAAAAAGTGTAAGTGGGTCCAGCTCTTAAAGAGGGCTAATCGCTGGTTGTTTGGGTTGGATCCCCTGGGAGTCTATTATCAAGGAATCGGGAGGGACAGGGTGTAATTTGAAGTGTAATGTATGTATCTGGGTTAGAAAAACGACAGCGTCCACTGACTACTTGCTTTAAAGGGAAAGATCAAACTCGAGCAACCGTTCAGAATCACACAGTACAGGAAGACCCTCGCTAGCCCTTGTATGCTTTCAAAGCCATTAAGATAAATGACTCCTGATTAGGGCTCTGGTAAGGAAAACCATGTGCCTGCTGTGTAGAGGTGGTGGAGGTAGTCTACGTCGTCAAGGAACACAGCCAGCCACAGCCGAGTGGAGGCACCGTGAGTTTGTATACATATTTGTCACAGTGAAGAGGGTGCGAGTAAATGTTTGCTCAAACACTTTGTCTCTGTTTGGTTTCCCACCGTTGGCCTAGGATGTCTTCACACTGATTGCAGAGGAAGATGGAGGAGATAGTATGTTTCCACATTGGAGAGGTCAGAGAGAGTTGAGTGGTGGTGAAGGGAAAAAGTGTGTCGGGGTGTGTGGAGAGCAGCATCGTGTTAAGCCCCCCACGCCCTCATAAAGTTGGGTTTCTGGGGCCCAGTATAATGTGAGATTCTCCACAGTCCACCTGGGTGGTGCAGTTAAACACATGCTGGCAGACAAAACAGTTACACTACCCACGTCTTTTGAAGAGCATGCATTAAATGTGTGCGTGCGGGTGTGCGGGTGCGGGGGTGTGTGTGTGTGTGTTTGAGAGAAAGAGAGAGAAAGGGTGAGAAGGAGAGGAAAGGGAGAGAGACAAAGAGAGAAGGGAAGTTTTGAAAAAGAACGTATGCGTCCACGTGTATTCACGTTGTCTACACGTATGTGCGTGTGTGTTTTTGCAAATCCACAGGTGCTGTTTTCACCTATGACTGGATCGATGACTCTCACAGTCAAGTCTAAAGAGCAGGCTTGCCTGTTCAGACAGCTGAGAGAGATGAGCAACAACAACCAAAAAACATAAAGAAACACTCACCCCGTGCGGGCTGGATAGTTCCCTCCCTCTCCTGCCTTGGGTGCCACCTCTTCCTCTATGCCCAGGAGTGGGTGTCCATCCTCATGCCCATCCTGGGGCTGCACACGGGAAGGCCCGTTCGCATCAGGTCTATGCCCGTACCCGGGGATGTTCTGTAGCTGAGGGGGGTTATCGAGGCTCCCGGGTTGGAGCCTCCCGACCCCAGGCTGCCAGCTTCCTCTGTCCAGGTCCTCTTCGTCCTCCACCTCGGGGTCTCGGGCTCTCACCGCACAGTGGGCCGTCACCAGCAGCCCCAACACCAGCACAAACTCCCCCACGGCTGTCATGACTGCCTGCTCGCTCTGCCGGTCCTCGCGCTTGCTAGCTGCCAAATGGATCTGAGGCCTCCGAGGGACTGCTGTTTGTTTTTAAAGAGTTGCGTTTTGGAAACACCCCGCCCCCCCCCCCCCCCCCCCCCCCCCCCCCGGTTTTTTTTAAGAAGAGAAGAAGAAAAAAAACAAGGCCCCGTAGACCCCTCCCCTTGTTTCCTTCTTTTTCTCTTTCTCTCCAACTCTCTCTCACACACACATGCACATGCACACCCCTCATCGCCCCTCCTCCTGGAGCTTTCAAAGCCCGGTAACAATCCTCGGAAATGAGACTCCCCCACCCACCCCCCAGCTACCCCCCACCCCCCCAAACCCATCCCATCCCCCAGCTAGTCCCCCCGCCCCAACCTCCCTGCCTCCATCCTTCTACCCCCCTCCAAGGCAGTTCCCTGTGGAAAGGTCTCAGGCAAACTTGGAACAATAAGGTTGCAGCTTTCTCCCAGGCTAGAGAGATGTTGCATCGATCCATATGTGCAAACGCACTTGAGAAAAAACACACACAGGAACACGAAAACCAACACACACCTCCACACAGACACACACCAGGCAGAGGTGTGAGGATGCAGGCCGTTTCTCTTGGCAGGTGACTGGAATTCTTGTGTTTGTATCACCTCGGTTCTGGCGCTTTTCCACGGGCATGGCAGAGCAGGAAAGGGATGTCAGGGCAAAGCCAGATAGTGCAGGAACTGGCCACGTTGTAGAGGAATGTGTAGGAAGCAGAATAAGGGAAGGACTTATCTGAAATGAAGACTTCAAACGGCTCCTCTGTTATCTCTCTGTTGTACTCTTTATCTTATTTGTTCTTTCGCTCTCTCTCTCTCTCTCTCTCTCTCTCTCTCTCTCTCTCTCTCTCTCTCTCTCTCTCTCTCTCTCTCTCTCTCTCTCTCTCTCTCTCTCTCTCTCTCTCTCTCTCTGTGTACATATATACAGTGTATACAGTATTTAATATATATAGCGAAAAGAGTTTAGACAGAGAGAGAAGAGAGAAGACAGAGAGAGAAATTCACATGACACTTAACTAATTACTGTGAGATATATTGCTGGGACCCCCCAGCTGTCTGGCACAAGGGAGGAAAGTGGAACACAAAGACATTACATGTTGTTTAGCTTACTGATGAGTCAGTGTTTGACTTGAAACTGTATCGTCTCCCGTTTACCACACATACGCTGCCATGGAGACAAATGTTCTCAACAACTGATTGGTTGTCAGGGGTCATGGAATTGCGTTAACACATTTTTGCCACTCAATATAGTGTTACACTATCTGATAGTGTAGGGCTTGGAATGTGGGCTTCTGTTAAGAGATTTTCCAGTGCCAGAACGTGTGAGTTTGCTTGATTTGCACAGCTTCTCAGGGTTATATAGCATGCATAGCCTTGTAACCTATGTATCAACAGGTCATGTTGATACCTCAAATGTCTCCCTTGAGAATGATGTTAGCCAGTGCTGGGAAAGCCATTAAAACCTAACAAACATTGCACACAGTCCAGCACAGGTCTATGAAGACACAGTACAGCTTTGCTGCCTTGTTTTTACTTGTTGGCAGTAAAGAGAGAGAAAAAAAGATAAAGAAAAACATGTTTCTGATTAGAACGGTTTAATCCCATTGAGCTTGCTTGTCCTCGTGTGAGTTAGATGGGCCTCCAGGGCTGGTCTCTCCTCCTGCTCTCCCCCCTGCAGGAGGTCTCACTGACCTGTTCACTTGGTGGGTTGGCAGCAGCAGGGGACTCGGGGTAAGTTATGATGTTAGAGAGATATATATGGAGACTTAGGAGGCCTATTCCCTGGACGGCCAGCAGGTGGCGGTAGTTTTACACCCAGACACCAGACTCACAGGGGAGGGCGGAGGGCTTGTTTTCCCAGACTCTCTGGTGCAGGGTATGATGACAACTATTTGAGCTCTGGGAGCCGGGGATCGGTATCCCACCAGCAGGGAGAGTAGTACAGCTAAACTTGAGGGGTGTGTGTGTGTGTGTGTGTGTGTCTTGGGGTACTGATGTAATGATATCATAATATAGCAAAATTCATTTGACATGATTGTTTAATTGAAAGGAAAAACATGTAATGGTGTTTTTCATCCGTAAACAGGAATTGCCATCTTGACAACCCACCAATCCCAAAGGAGCTACCGCATGAAAATAATAAACGGTCTCTACTGTCACACTGCTTGAATACCCAAGTGCAACACATAAATAAGGTGGTCCCAAACTGGGCCAGTGATGAATTACCTACCCGTGTTCTAACCAGCTGAATTTACCTGCCAGTTGGCATAAAATGCTGATGACTTGGATTTTAAATCACAGAAATTGATGTCGGTAATGAGAAGAAGTAAAGAGTCTAAAACTGTCCCTGGTTGAATGTTTAAGTTGACAGGGGAATATGGCCCTTTCCTCCATCATGATAAATGTCCTGGAGGTCAGAGGTCAAGGAGAGCTGGGGGTCAGAGGTGAGAGGATATAAGGGCTACTGAGTGAGACCAAGGTCTGCTTCAGGATGACATCTGACCCTCACACTAAGTTTGGAAACCTTGTTTTTGTTTTTCCTATCGAGATGCAGTGAAATGTGAGTTTCCTTCACAAATGTGATGACAGGGCCAAGATGGAAGCTTTATTACTTTCGGGCCCCTATTGCGTCCTTAGGGGTACCCTTAGGAAAACTCGGAGGGATGTTGTGAATAGGATGCCTTAAGTACCTCAAGGTGTTGAATGGTCCCTGGAGCCTTTCAAACAAAGCTGGCGACAGCTGAATGTCACGGGCCTCCATCCAACTTCTTTGGCAACAAGCCTCCTTTTGTACTCGCTCGCCCCCCACCCACACCGACAGGGATGTTTGTCTGTCCCCAGATTAATTTTGTCACGAATCCCTCCCCCCCTCCCCCCCTGACTTTGTTGACAGTTTGGATGAATAAGACAGGCAATATAATTGTAATCAAGAATTGGTTCCTTAAGTCTTGCATTTGTAGTATTACAGCCAGGATCAAGTCCTGAAGTTAAATCCTTATTATGGTAACTCAGTTTTACCCAGTAGCAGTACCTTTAAAATCAATAACTATACTAAAATATAAGGAGATTGCATCAGCAGTGACAGTGGTTTTGTGGGGCTGCTGCAGGTTGCCAGCAGACTGTTCTGGCGTCACGACTGGCTGCTCTGAGGTAATATCTCCAACATCTCATGTCGTCGATTTTCTTTTATTGCTCGTTACTCCATCCGCTCGCCCGCTCGTCATCTCACTGCAACAGCACAGGTGCATCATGGGAGGAACTGCAGAGATTCTCTGTCCACAGGGTGGGGCATCAGGAGCAAGGGGTTTGTGGTCAATATGGACCAATAAGTAGGTGGCAGTCATTTCAGCATGTATTTATTTGAACCATTGGGTCAACTGTGGGACCATTTTATTGAGAGGTGTTTTCAATTGTTTCAGCATTTTTTGGGGGGGCCAGGAAGGGGTTCGTCTCACGAGCTGATCCATGGACGGCTTGGCCAAAATGTTATTTGACAATACCCTGAGCAGATCACACAAAGATAGCAGCTCCACAAACCACATACGTTTCTCTCTCACACACACTATCACTTAGATTCACATCATTGAGGTAGTAAGCGATATACTTTGTCCTCTATCCATGCCTGAGGAGTTGGGATCAAGAGACTGTTGCTGGTTCTCCATTTAACAGTTATGTAACACGACGCGACAGAGAGGGAGTTATGTTCAGGCTTCTGAGCAGGTTGTTAACATTTTCTATTGGTGCTGACCATATAGCTTGAGCTGTTTTGTATGATCAGCAAAATAATTTAACCGTTTCAGAACTGTTTTGGTATTTAATAATAACCGTAGCTTGTGTCCTTAAAATAGGTGTGTTATGGGAAGAGAGTGATAGCTTGGTGGTTGCGTAAGCCTGTAAAGTTAACTCTGAACAAGGACAGCACACATCCTATCACCCCTATGAGTCATTTAGCACGTGTCTGATAATGGGTCCTTAATGAAGGGCCCTGTCAGGTGTGTTCTGTTAAAGTCATCTTCCTTGCGCCCGTTTGTAATGTTTCGTTTTCATAGCAGAGATAAACAGTGGTCTCAAATCGCTAACACCACCCCACCAAGGACACACAAACAACTTTCTCTGCAAAGAATATGACCAGAAAAAAACCCTTGCTTCCAGTTCCCATCTTGGAAACAACTGACTGCGTGTGTCCATTGTGAGAGTGTTGTTATGTATCTTGGAACCGTGAACAACAAATAACGGGGTTGAGCTCTCTCCTTTCCTCACCTGGCAGGTTTGACACACTAATCAACACGTCCCACCGTAACACAGCACAAGATGGTTTTTATTCAACAGAATACTGTATCTCCAGCTAAGCCTATACCCCCTATTACAAATTGTACCAAGGCAACAATCAACCTTCTCTGTGTACAAAGTGTATAGTTCCCACTGGAATTTGATTGTGTTGAGCAGCATTGTCATCTGGGTTTCATCTGTCTTAAAGAGTCCATTGTCTCTGCTTGGCTGGCTCCTGGGACAATATCAGTAGTCAGATGGCCAGTTGGGTCACACACACACATTGTTTGACATCACAGACAAAGAATTAGTGTAGGGGCTGAAGTAACAGTTGAGATAACACTGATAACTGTTATGTTTAGTTTTACGGGGTGATGAAACAGTAGCCAGAGGAGCCTCAATGACTTTCTAGAGTAGATGTCATATCAGTTGAGATTTGGATCCCTCTGTGGTTCAGTTACGGTAGTAAACTTGAATATATATTTAAGATGTCGTCCAAGGAATTGCCTTTGTAACCAAACTATCAAACGTTCGAACTGACTTGCTTTGGCCATTTAAACTTACAGTATTCGCAGAGACAAAAGAGATGTTGTTTTCACATGCACGGACATTGAGATAAACAGGGATTACCAAAACAGACTTGGCAGAGTCCTGTCTCATGACCAGGCCTGTTCCTGGAGACCCTGTGCTCTCCTCTTAGTCAGTCGGCGCCGTTATTGAACTGCTCCGCTGAATAGAACCCCCACAACAGGCTTAAACCACAGGGGCGTGGAGAACGGGCAGAGGCTTATCATACCAGCAGACTCTCTGTCTGTTTCTAGGTCAGCTGATACCGTTTCTCGTGCCAAAACTAGGCCTGCTGAGAGCTGGTGTTGCTGCTGTACCCTGACAGCTCTATCTCCTCTAACGTTCACTCTGAGGTGGATCCTTGTGGACTTATCTGTCTCCTTCCCTCCTGGTTGGATCTGCCTGTCAGTCCTGCCGCAGGGTGTAGTCAACGCCAGGACATCTGGCTGAAGCCTTGATTCCATGACATTATTGGTAAAGGAGAAATTAGATCGTATAGCCGTGTCTTGGGGTAACCTCACACACTGACAAGCCAATACCCCAGCTCTTGGGTGCTGTGGAATTATTGCCACAGCACTGTATTTTAACTGATACACAAGGAACATGAAATTCTATTTTTGAGTACACCTGCTACCAGGCTCCAGGTGTGTCGCTCAAAGTAACAATGATTTGAACAAGCTTTTTTAACAGTGGACTCTTTACTTGTCACCTCAAACTGTTAAATGGCCAAAAGTCACTGTTCTTCAGCTCAGTCAAATGATTCCCTGTATTTGCCCCATGGTCCTCAGAACAATATTTCTGAAATATAGAAATTATACTTTTGACTTTTATAGCAATGTTTCGAACAGCCATCACATGGGGTCACGTGCCTTGGCTTTGTATGAAAGGAATCGAAAGTGTGTGGCTCTCTGACTGTGTGTGTGTGGAGAGGGAGGTAGCTTGCACATGCCTGTGTGTGTGTGTGTGTGTGTGTGTGTGTGTGTGTGTGTGTGTGTGTGTGTGTGTGTGTGTGTGTGTGTGTGTGTGTGTGTGTGTGTGTGTGTGTGTGTGTGTGTGTGTGTGTGTGTGTGTGTGTGTGTGCGCCGCAGGGCTGGGCAGTGAGTAGAGATATTTCACAACGAGACATCAGAGCCTCCTGATCGGTATTGACCACTGCTGCTGATCGGGTAGGGCTGCTGATAGGGTATCTGCTACCATGGCGACCCATAGGAGCCTGTGTCAGCATACATTCTCTCGTTGTTTCGACAAATGAGCTTTGTCTAAAAATAGCCCTGCGCTGGCCATTAGCCATCAGAGATGAGAGGAGGCTGCAGGGAAGGGAGGCGGTGAAGGAGTTTGTGGGGTATATTGGTGTTGTGGGCCGTCTGGAAGTGGGATTTGCTGAGTCACACTATTCTGTGGCCAGCCAGGACAGGAGGGGAGATGGCTGGAGACTTGAGTCTGGGCGGGGCGGGGCTGGGCTGGCCACCTCTGGCCAGCAGTCTGGATCATGTGGGGTGATTCATCAGATGTGTTCACAGCTCTGGGTTTGGGACTCCCACAGAGCCAAAGAAACAGCTTATTTGCAAGGCGAAGTGCGATTGGCGCGACGTGATCTTATTTTTGGTCCCGATTCGCATCGGATCCCATGACAATCACCCATCAGCTGAGAGACTGTCGTAAACATCTGGGCGGGGGGAAGGAGGGGGGGGCACTTGGTGTCAATCCATTTCGACTAAGATTCCAAATTCCAGCCTTTCAACATTGTATCGTATTGCATTATCAGTGATCAAATTGCTGCAACAAGCTTGGTTGCACACATGGAGGCTGTTAACTGTTCTCAGGACTTGATGAGGTCATTTGGTTCCTGCCTGTGTCTGTAGGAGCTGTTCACTGCCCCTGAGAACACAGGGTATCTGCAGCCCAGAGGAACCGCACCGCCTGGGACTGAACACATATTTACATTAGCCCTCTTTTCATCTCTCCTTTTTATAATTCTCTCTCTCCATGTTTCTTTCTCTTCTTATTTCTTTGTATTTCTCTCTCTCTTTCTTTGTCCCTTTTTCCATCTCTCGCTCTAAGCTTCAGTAGTCACACAGCACCATTTACGACAGGACATCTTCATCACCGCTCCTGTGTTATATTACAGCGCAGAGAGAGAAGCTACAGTCCATTACCATCTGGATTGAGCAAAAACCTCTATCGTACACCCTCGCCAGCCATACGTGCAACATTATTTCGGAACGCAGAGTGAAACCAGCCGTTTGACACACGGCGCTGTGCGTCCTGCATCTTGATGAGGTTGCCGCCGTTTCAGTTCAAAGAGGGCCGTCTCTCGCATTCACTTTGATGATCTGACTTTGCGGAGCGCTGCTTTGTGTTTGGGCTGGGTATCATCCATGGAGGGCTCTGCCAATCATATGGAACTCACTTTACCAGGGTCTAATTATAGCCCTGGGCTTCATGATCCATTTTGCCCGACCATCTCTGCCAATGAGATCAACTACATCCTGCTAGATCACAGACGCCAACTCAAATCTTATTCATCTCCCGTCGGTTTCCGTATAATGAGGGATTGAGTCGGGATCTCGATTTGCGTTTGGGCGATCTGTGTGCAGGCAACCATAGGGAGAAGTACAGCATCTGGATGTATGGTCCTGCGGCGTAGAAATACGATTTAGAAAGTGTCATTTCAGAGGTGACGGGCAGATGCTCTGAGTCGTAAATAATTCATCGAGATCAGAGTGTCTTTTGTGTAACGGTGTAGAAAAGCAGACGAATTGTTGCAGTCAGACTGGAAGAGACCCGAGCAGCTTGTGGAATCCATCCCTGCATTCTTCTCCCTCGCCACTTGCTCTCTTCCATCTCTCTTCCCCTCTCTCTCCTTCTCTCTGTCCATTTGGTTTCGCTCCACTGCTCGTCTTGTTAAGGGTGTCCAATCTGCCTGAGCACACATCACCCGCCCAGCCCCCCCCTCTTTCTCTCTCTCTCTCTCTCTCTCTCTCTCTCTCTCTCTCTCTCTCTCTCTCTCTCTCTCTCTCTCTCTCTCTCTCTCTCTCTCTCTCTCCTCTCTCTCTCTCTCCCCGTCTCTCATAAAAGCGGTGCACACTCGCCACACGCATACACACGCGCACCGCCCAGAGACAGACACAACACGTGCCCTCGCTCGATCACGATCGCACACGGACCCACTCAGACAGGCAGAGTCGCGAGAGCAGCAGCAGCAGCAGCAGCAGCAGACAGTTCCACCAGAGACACAGCCAGAGCCAAACCCAAGAGCACACAGCCCCCCGTACAGCACAGCACAGCAGCAACATGATGTACTGAAGAAAGGATTCTCCATGGCCAAGGAGGGAGTGGTGGCCGCCGCCGAGAAGACCAAGGCTGGGGTGGAGGAGGCGGCAGCCAAGACCAAGGAGGGGGTCATGTATGTAGGTGAGTACCAGAGGGAGAGAGGCAGAGGGGGAGAGAGGAAGAGAGGGGGAGAGGGAGAGGGGGAGAGGGGATGAATGGAGAGGTGGGACAAGGGTTAAGTAGGAGCAGGACTGGGGAGTTTTATGAAAGGGATAATCTGGATTACATTTTGATCCTGTGATGGCTGTGTGTCTGTGTGTGTGTGGTGTGTGTCTTTGGTCGTGTGTGGATGTTGTGTGTGTGTGTGTGGGGAGGGGGGGTGTAGGTGGATGGATGGATGGTTAGGTGTTAGGTTTTAGTGAGGTGAGGACAGAAGGCCTAGTGCACAGGCAATAAAATATTGGTGATGGGAGGATTGGTGACAGAATGAGATTGTGGTTGGGAATATGGGAGGGCAAAGGGATGGACAGGAAGCGAAGGTGGAGAGAGCAGAGACGAGCTGGAGAGAAGCAAGGAAAAAAAGATAGGAGAGAAATCATGTTGAGGTCTTTTCGAGAAAATATACAGTGCATTGCCTCGGGAAAGATGCGTTCTCTTTCAAAGGAGAAAAAAACCTGAATTGTTCCAGATAGCCTGAAATATGTTAAGACTCATCTTCAATATATCGTTTATATAATTATAACTATGTGCGCACAGTACCATGCATTCGATTTCAAGCCTTAGAGAACGGGGGTGGGATTTCCACAGTGCGTACTGTGAGAAGAGGATATAGGCCAGTAATTCCATTCCTAGAGCTATGAAGTGTGATTACACTTCTCCTCAATATAATACGATGTGTGTGTGTGTGTGTGTGCCTTCACTTGTCAGGGTCTATGGTACAGTACACCATTGTACAGTAGGACAGGGGGTGGTGCTGGTGGGGAGGGGAGGGAGGGGGGATATCAGGATGAAGATAGGGATCTGGGGTGGTGCAGCTAAACTAGTCTCAGCAGTGACACCAACATGCCTGCCTGTCAGCTTGCTGCACCAGACAGATGTATCACGGGGAAGCCAAACACGCACACACTCACAGGATTCAGCACCGGTTCCTGTCGGATCAAACGGCATTAGCGAGACCTGCTCTCTCTGTGACCCAGCTGCATGTCACAGTCCTGGACACTTCACTGTCCTGTGGGCCCCAACTCAGCATGCAGATAGTCTGGGAGGACATGAAGAGGAGGCAAAGAGGGGAGGCAGGGTCAGGAAGGAGAGAGGGAGGAGAGGAAAGACCAAACACGTGTAAAAAGAGAGAGAGAAAGCGATCTGATTGGAGAGAGAGCGAGAGGGAACGGCGAGAGAGAGAGAGAGAGAGGGAGGGGGAGGGGAGGGGGAGGGGGAGGGGGAGGGGGAGAGGGAGGGGGAGAGGAGAGGGAGAGGGAGAGGGAGAGGAGGAGGGAAGAGGGAGAGGGAGAGGGAGACGGGAGACAAGGTGTCCGGGGCGGTCCACTCTCTTCAAAATCCAATATTATCCTCCGGCCAGCATGCTCGTTCATCGGCTGTCAGCAGGCGGACGCAGAGCTGAGATCGAGTCCGGAGTCATCCATCTCCATGAATCATCCAAACCACCGGGGGGCGATCCGTCACTTAGTCTAGACTGAATCCCGTTACCTCAGCCGTGCCTGCTGAACAAATCTCCAGTCTAACAGCAGATTAGACAGGGAGCAGCACGTTCCCAGTCACCTTCACATCAGTGTCCCACTTATCTTAGGTTTGGACGTGGATGAGCCATTTCCTCCCACTTGAGCCCCTGTCAGTCCACAGTCCAGCGGTAGGAGTGCAGCGGAGCGACGGTCAGATGGATCTCTCTCTCTCTCTCTGTCCTCCAGCTCACTGTGGCCTCCAGGGGCTCCTGTTGCTGTGTAACCCTCGCTGACTTCACTGTGTGGTTTAAACAGACAAGCAGACTTTGGGATTTCGAAAGAGGACGGACAAACGCGCACACACAGAGGAAGACAGAGATACAGACACACACTCACACACAGGGACAGAGATAGACAGTGCGCGCACACACACCCACACACACACGCTCAGACACGCTCAGACAGTATTGACACATTGCCCTTGGCCCCTACAGGACAGCAGGCTAGGAAGCTGACAGCATTGAGTACCCCCAGACAGGGCTTTCAGAGCACTGAGACATGTGGAGCAGGGGGAGGGAGGGAGGGAGGGAGGGAGGGAGGGAACAGGAAATAAGGGAACAGGAAATAAGGGAACAGGAAATAAGGGAACAGGAAATAAGGGAACAGGAAATAGGAAATAAGGAAATAAGGAAATAAGGAAATAGGAACAGCAGGAAATAAGTCATGAGACCATAATCAATG